>NC_056737.1:532125787-532425787 GCF_019279795.1 Protopterus annectens | reverse complement strand
TCCTCCCACGTTTGCCTGTACCTCGGAAAAGTATATACCGAACAAGAGTGGTCCCAGGACAGAACCCTGTGGGACGCCACTTGTGACCGGTTTCGAGTCTTGACATGGCTCCAGCAACTCTCACTCTGTGGGTTCTGTCTTTGAGCCAGTTTGCGACCCATCTTGTGACATAGGGGTTTATATTTAAGCTGGATAGCTTATCTATGATGCCCGAGTGGGGTATTGTATCAAATGCCTTTGCAAGGTCCAGATAGGCTGTGTGGACTACCTTCCCTTCATCTATGGCGTTGGTGATTGTTTCAAAGAAGTCAACCAGGTTCAAAAGGCAGGATCTGCCCTTGATAAAGCCGAACTGGGTAGGATCTAGTGTCTGTAGGTCCCCAATGTCTTTGTTTATGAGCTCCATGATGATCCTCTCCATAGCCTTGCAGACTAAGCTAGTCAGGCTTATGGGGCAATAGTTTCCAGGGTCCGTAGAGGCTCCACCTTTGTGGAGTGGGACCACTGTTGCTGTACGCCATTCTGTGGGCACATATCCTGTAGTGAGGCTGAGACTGTATAGCTGTTTTATTTGAGGGATTAGTTCCTCTTGTAGTTCATGTAGGACGCAACCTGGGACGCCATCTGGTCCCATGGAAGCAGTGTTTTTTGCTTTGGAGAGGGCAGCCTTCACCTGAGCATCTGAGATGTTTGGAAGGCAGCACTCTGCCGAGATAGATACTTGCTCTTTTGGGGGGGAGGGGGTGGAGAAGTTTGCACTGAACCTGTCTGCCAGGATATTGGCGATGTCTGTGGGTTCAGTGTATTTTTTGTCGTTTAGAATCAACTCAGAACAAGTCTGGGAGTTGCTCCCAGGTTTCTAACATAACTGAAAAAAGCCTTATGATTGTCTTTGGTGTCCTGTGCAATTTTTCTCTCGAAGCTGGCCTTGGAGGATTTTATGAGGGATCGTAATTTTTTGCTAGTACTGATCAGAGATGCCTTCCCTATTAGGGATTTTGCTCTATCATGTAGTAGCTTCCTCCTTCTGTTGTACAATTTATTTATGGCAGGGGTCCACCAGACTGGACGCCTGCCTTTGGATGATTGGGTCCTTGTTTTGTTTGGGATAGCATGATCCATGCATTTCTGGAGATGTCCGTAGAATGCATTTATATAGGATTCTGCAGTTTGGGCTGTAGTTTCCACTGGCCCTGGGGCCTTGAAGGATTCCACTTCAGTTTTGAGAAGTGAGAAGTTCGCTTTTGAGAAGTTTTTTCCTGTGGTTTTCTGGGCTGGGGGTGGGGTCGGATGTGGACATCCAGTGAAATTAATTTATGGTCTGATCTTACCAATGAGGGATATACTTCTGGTGTGGAGCATAGAGTCCCCATGTTGGTAATGATCAGGTCTAGTATGTTGTCCCCTCTTGTGGGAGTGGTGACTAGTTGTTCCATAGCATTTGAGTTTATAATTTCCAGGAATCTTTGGGCTAAGGTGCTGGGGCTTGAGTAGTGCTCCCAGTCATTGTTTGGGTAGTTGAAGTCGCCCAATATAATGGTGTTCGGAGGGATCTTCATGTTCTCCAATGTTTTCAGGAAAGCCGAATGGGATTCCTGACTTTGAGAGGGTGGTCTGTAGGATGCTATAAACTGAAAAGCAGTCTTGCCCACTGTTAGTTGCACATGGATGGTCTCCAATACTTCGTGCAATGCCACTAACCTGGAGGTGTGGATATCCTTGATAAATATGGAAACTCCCCCTCCTTTTGTGGTTCGGTCCGGGTTTTGGGGCCGAAAAGCATGATACGAGGTATAGCCTGATAGTGCTGGAGTGCTCTCTGGAGCCTTGAACCAGGTTTCTGTCACTGCACAGATATCGATGTTCTCCATACTGAGGAGAGCTTCGAGTGCGTGCATCTTGAGGTTAAGACTTCTGGCGTTTAGCAGCATTACCCTTAGTTTCTTGTTCCTTGTGCTGTCTATGGGGGTGGGTTTGACTTTTGAGCCTTGCCTAAAAAAGGCACTATGGGGGTGGCAAGAGCCTTTGCCAATATCCGAAAGCCCAGTGGTGACAGGTGCAAGCCGTCCCTAGCGAAGCAACGTGGCTTGTCGAGCATGTCATCCCAGGCTGCCAGACACTGGATCCCCTTTGAATGACACTAAAATTTTAGCCAGTTGTTAAAATTGATCATTTTGTCTTTGTACTGTGGCATCATTCTAGGTGAGGGTAAGATGCTGCTCAAGGTCAGGGTCATACCAGCCTGGGCTACATGATCAGAGAGCTCCTCTATGTCTCTTTTTATGTAGTCTAGGGAGGTACGTCTCAGGTCATTCACACCAGCATGTACAATGACTGAGTCATATTTGTATTTGCTTTGTAGTGACCTGAGTGCTTGCGTTATGTGTTGGATCCTAGCACCCAACAGGCAGCTCACTGTGACCTTCTCTTTATTCAGCCTGGTGAGCGGGCGTCAGTGTGTCTGACAATAGAGTCACCTATAACAAGAGTATCAGGTGTGTTATTCAGCCTTAAGGGCTGTGGCTGCTTGGCACACTGACTTTGTGGGTTATGTGTTGTGTGTGTTTTGTTTTGAGGTAACGTTTGCTTGGATGTCTGCTTTGGAGGTCTCTGTTGCTTAGGTAGATTTTTATTTAGAGCCTCCGAGTATGTTTTTGTGTATTTATGTGTTTGGTTCGCTGATGTGGTGGGACTATGTGATACTGGAATTGTGTTGTGTGAGGTTACCTTCTCCTCCTGACTGGTTACACCAGTTTTGAGATGAGAGAGCTCAGCCTCCAGTTTGGCTAAATAGTTGCATCTCTCACATATATTTGAACCTGTTTGGAGGAGGAGAGGGTTGTCCGTGTACATGAGACAGTTGTAACATTGCCTCAAAATTCCCAGATTCACCAGCTGGTCTGGAGAGGAAACCATTGACTGACCTTTGGACATGCTATAGTAACAGGGAAACTGAATTTAAGATGGACCAATAGAGGACAGGGTAATCGTAGAGAGTATAAGAGTAAGTAGTGCTTATGGTTTAATAGTGCTAACTTGTAGGATTACTTAATTGGACCAGTGAAGGGCCTTAGAATGAGAATATGGTGTTTAAATTGAGAGATAGAGCAGTTCTAAGGAAAAAAGTGAAGAGCAGACTTTGTGGAGCCAGGAATAGTTTAAACCCAATTAGGCGGCGCTGCCCATTGTTGCGCTATGCTCAAAACCACGCAAAACCGCGCAAAAGAGGGTTTTAAGAGAGGAAGATGAAGGAGTTTTGGAATTGACCCAAAATGGCCAATAAAACTACAGTTTCAAGTCAGTAACCACTCCCACAGGGGCAGGCAGGCTGCTCAATGTTTTTCACTGCCACTGATCAACAGAGAGACTTCCGCCCAAGCAAAAAATGGCCTCACAGAAACTTACAAACAGTTCAAGAACAGCAAGCCTGTAACTGAACTTTTTTAAATCTCAGAAAAGTGGGGAAAAAAGCAGGATTTTTTTGTTTTTTTGTTTTTTCAGAGATAGCAGAGGTTAACAAGTATCAACAAGTTATAACAGTGCAGTAAATGACCCAACACAAGAGTGCTAGGCCAAAGACAGATAAAATGCAAGTTTTGAGAAATAAACGATTTTAAAAATAAGTGCAAACAGGAAATTCAGTAAACAGCTCTAGGTTGTGCTCTAAATACAGTTACTAATGCAGAAATCAAATTTAACAAGACAGAAAATGCTCAAAATAGGCGGCTATGCAGAAAAACTTAGCAAATAAACAGAGGAAAAATACTTAAAAGTTTCAAAAGTGGCTCCTTTCTTCTCTCAGCATTTTCTCCTCTTGGTGGGTGCTTCACCAACAGCCAACAAGCCTGAAAAGACGCCAAAATCACGAGGCAACCAGGTTTTAAGAGAGGAAGATGAAGGAGTTTTGGAATTGACCCAAAATGGTCAATAAAAGTGGGGAGTCTTATTAGGAATCTGAAGAAACAGTCAGAAATGAGCCCTGGACTGACTGTGGTCTATGTGTGCTCTGAAGGGAAATTGCACTTGATACAGAGAGCTGCATCTGGAAATGTGGGTGTGTGTGTTTGCTATCCCCCCAGTGTATGTCCCCCCACTGTTGCCAATAGTGAGGATTGAGGCTCCTTGCTTACTGGTCCAGTGGGTGGTCATCACATATTGGTTGGCAGTGGTGAGATATCCACATCACTTACTGGCTGGCAGTGGTGCGATCACCACATCACATACTGGGATTCAGTGGTGTGGATGCTGAACTCCTGTAGCTTGTAAACAGTGGTCACTAAAGAAGGTGTTTGTACTGTCAAGCATCCATATGGTGGACATTCAGAGTTCATATCACAATGGTTTTATTTATTTTTTGTTAGCTTAGTAAGCCAGGGAGAGCTGGCAAGGATATCAGTGGAGGATTATGGCAAGCTGACAAGGAACCAGTTGGCTGAGATGTGCCAAGCCAAAGGACTGGGGCATGCCAACCTGACTAAAGGAGAAATAATTGCAGCCTTAACCACAGCTACAGCACAGACCAGCAACAAGAAGGGCAACCAGACTGGCCGTAGGGATGTACAACTCTCAGCAAATGCAGAACTGAACTGGAAGCCAATAGTTTGGAACTAGAATCAGCAGAGAGACTGCGACAAAAGAAACAAATGGAATTAGAACCTGCAGAGAGACTGAGACATCTGGAAACCAGACACAAAGGCAACATTAAAAGGATATGCTGACTCTTTGCCAGGGTCATGGAGTTAATGGGGAAGGGAATAACTGTACTCCAGAAGTAATAAAGGTCAGTGAATTTCTTCCAAAATGTACAGAGAGTGATAATTTTAATAGTTTTATTCATATGTTTGAAAGGGTATGTAAACAGTATAATGTTGACCAAGGGCTCTGCTCTGGGTACAGTTCCTGACCCCCTTACTCCATGGTAAAGCTGTAACTGGTGTTTCTAAATTGTCTGATACTGATTGCTTAAATTATAATACTGTTAAAATTATTTATTAGCTTGTATGACACCTGAAGCTTATAGAAAAAAAAAGGTTTTGTGAGCATAGACGCAAGACAGATGAAAGTGTGTGTGACTATATTGCTGACCTAAGCACTTATTTTCATATATGGGTGAGTGGGTGTCAGGTCATCACTTTTGAAAGGCTGGCAGACCTTTTGGTGAGATATCAAACCTTTAGCACATTGCCTGAGGACATGAGAATCTGGTGGGCAGATAGAGAATGTAACATTGCAGATGAGCTGGGGAAAAAAGGAGACCTATACCTAGCAAGCAGGACATCACTACACAGGAAAGGGATACCCAGTACTGCACATGGGTCTAAGGGAACCCATGGCGGGCAGTCTAAATTACCCCAACAGAGTCCACCAGTAACAGGGGAAGCCACGAGTTCAGGTACATGGCCGGGATCAAAGGATAAATGTTTTAAATGTAACCAGTGGGGCCATGTAGAATATAGATGTCCATGGAGGCAAGGTGGGGGAGCCAGCAAGTGGAAATAACAGTATGCCAGTGGTAACTTGTCTGTAGCATATAGATGTCCATGGAGGCAAGGTGGGGGAGCCAGCAAGTGGAAATAACTGTATGCCAGTGGTAACTTGTCTGGAAACAACTGGGACACCAAACTATCACAAGAGGTTATATCCTATCTTACTGGATGGAAAATAGGACACTGATAAGGGAGACACAGGCTCCGGCATAACCATTGTAAAGCCTGCAGTTGTTAAAGAGGAACAGTACTTGTTGAGCAGTCCATTCCAGTCACAGCTTTAAGAGGGACCCTATTCCTAATGCCTTAGGCAAGGGTTCACCTTAACTGGGGGGGGGGGGTGGAAAAGGAAGCAAGCATGTAGGTGTGTTTGAAGATATCCCTGCAGATGTCTTGATAGAAAATTATTTTGATGTAGCAGTACCTCGTATGCATGCAGTTACACACAGTCAGGTTTGCAGATAGGCATGTGGGCCTGGTAGCCTAGGGGAGACCCAGACAGACCTCATACCTGAAGCCAGGGCTGATGAGGTGGGTATTTCAGGGAGGGAGCTACCCAGCAGTGAGCCTGAAGGTGAGTCATAGCTGCTTGTAGGTACCGATGTTCCCATAGACAGAGTGACTGCAAGGGTAGAGGTGAGTGGTAGCACCTAGCCTAACACTGAGGCACCATTGTCAAAGGATAATGGACTTCCTGTGGAAGGGAAGCTGGGAAGAGTCACAAAAGTAGAGCTGAGACAAGCTCAGCTCTCAGACCCTACATTAAGAAGCTTGAGGGAGGTAGCTAGGGAGGCAGGCACCTGATTCTTTCAAGGAAAAGGGGAGTCTGTATACTGGAACAAAGGGGTGCTGTATAGAGAGTGGACCCCTGAAGGAGGGCTATAGGCCGAGGTAATACAGCAGTTGGTAGTGCCTAGAGTCTACCATCTGGCACTGCTAGCCATAACTCATGACATTCCTTTTGCAGGTTATATGGGAATGAGCATAAAGTGCACCAAAAGACGTATTATGCAGAACTTTTATTGTCCTTTTATTGGATGTAACAGGGTACTGCAGGACCTGTGAGCAGTGCCAAAAAGTAGGCAAGGCAGGAGACAAGATCAAAGCTACTTTGATGCCTTTGCCTGTGATTAAAGAGCTATTTCATTGGGTAACTATTAATGCTGTGGGGCATCTGAGTACCCCAGGGCAGATGTTTATTCTGGTGCTAGCAGATTATGCTACTAGATACCCTGAGGCAGTGGCTCTGTCCTCCATTGAGGTAGAAAAGGTGGCAAATGCTTTGTTAGAGATTTTTATCAGGGTAGGTTTCTCAAAAGAAATACTGACTGACAGAAGTGCCAATTTCATGTCAGACCTGCTGGCTTGTCTGTGGAAGCAGTGTGGGGTGAAGCACCTAAAGACCATCCTCTACCATCCCCAGACTAATGGTCTTGTGAAAAGGGTAAACTCTACATAAAGACCATGCTACAGACATTTACAGCCCAGTTTAAGAGAGAGTGGGACAAATATTAGCCCCATCTGCTGTTGCTAACAGAGAGGAACCCCAGGAATCTATAGTTTTCTGTGCTTTCAGTTGCTGTATGGGCATAGGGTGAGGGGACCTTTAGATTTGATTTGTGATGAATGGGAGGGTAAGTGTGAATTCTACACGGAGTCTGTTGTGGCATATATCCTAAGCCTCAGGACAAGGCTCAGGGAGCTCATGGACTTGGCCCAGGAGAACCTGGCAAGAGCCCGGACAGCAAAAAAATGTCTTGTATGACAGGAATGCTTGAGCCAGAGAGTATGCTGTGAGGCTGCAGGTTATGGTTCTCATTCCTGTCAGACACAATAAGCTGCAAGCAGCTTAGGAGAGACCTTTCAAAGTGATGATAGGTTAGTGGTGTTAACTACATGGTATAACTGCTAGGCATGGGCAAAAACTGTACCATGTAAACATAATGAAACCTTACCATGATAGGGAGGCCCTGGTGCTAAGTATTTGCAGTAGGAGGCAGGAGGAGTCTCAGGGTGCTCTATGGCTACAGGGAGCCAGCCAGTAAAATCCCAAGTTACTATGGTGGAGGGTTGCAGGCATATGATGTGACAGTGCAGTACTTGTAGTGGGGTTAACAATGCCAAGGCAGGTGGAATCGCAAGATATGGTATGGGGTAATGTATTCCCAGATAGGCTCATTCCTCTCAAGCAACATTTCTAAAGGGGCATTTGAAAAACTAGCTTGAGTCTTCAAAGGGGGGAGAGATGTGATAGGAGGTACTGCCGGCCATGCCAGGATAAATAGGGTAGTGGATATGTAACATATGCCAACACAGCTAGCTGGAATTTTGTAGATAACTATATGTCATTTGTACATCAAACTGATTTGTACAGATGCTTGTGCTGAAAATGTATTTGTGAGGTTTACTTGCATTAAAATGTATCAACAGTGTGCCCTGTTGCAAGAAAAAGAAATCTGCATGCATTATTGTAACTGTTTAAATGTATACATTGTAACAGCATATACCAGAAGTGAAGAGGTTAATCTTAATCCACCTGGCTTTGCAAAATATATCTAAAATTAAATTATTTCATGGGTTAAGCCATAAAAATGTTATCCAGGAGTTTTGAATGGAGCCAGAGATGCAATGTCAGGGCTAGAGAATAGTTGGTAGGTCTTGTAGGAAGAGTGAAATGATTTTATGGCTTTATGACTTCTAGCAGCTGCACCACATTTGAGCAAAGCTCTATCTGTGCATATTGTAATACATAAGTGCTAAACCCTAGTAGCTGCTAGTGATGGGGGATAGTGCAGGAAACAAGTCAGATGGCCAGCTGTGTGTGATGTCATTTTGTATAGAAATAATGTTTTAATATTAGAGGAGACTGAAGTCTCAGTGGAATTCTGTATTCTGTCTTGGATCTGACTCTATTCAGTAAGTAGGAACAGTAATCATTTTACTCAATCAGGAATAGATAGTGAGATTAGCTAAATACTGTTTTTCTACAACTGCATGAAACTTTCCATCAATGTTATTTTTAAAAATTCCCTGTTCTGAAACTCTGGTGTTTACTGTAAATAGATATTTAGTATTTTCTTGTTTTTGATTATTTGTTATTAAATATATTTAAACTTTTCTTTGTGGCTGGTCCTTTTTAGAAAACATTTAAGTTTTGAGAGTTTTTGCACATATTTATTTGGTGATAACTCTGGCCACTCCTGAAAGCCTTGGCATTTGGCCAACATTACCATTTGTATTAATATTAATTTCACTCAGTATAATTGGCTACCTTTTTTAAGAGCCTTAAATTAGCTGGCAGGAGTTCTGGGGCAGTGATAACTACCTTATAGTCTGGGTAGAAAGGGGCAGGGCAGGTGAATCTGTGCCAGCCTTTCCCAGTAGTATGTATGTGTGTGTGTGTGTGTGTGTGTGTGTGTGTGTGTGTGTGTGTGTGTGTGTGTGTGTGTGTGTGTGTGTATATATAAATCAAATCTCATAGAGAGTTTGTGTGTCAGCTGCTTGGAACAGGGATACAAGGCACTGGTTTTGCAGAAAATGTGCTGGAGGACTTGGCTTGGAACCCTGGCTAAGGACTCAGCTCTAAAGCTGTACCAGTGGGGAGTCTTATTGGGAGTCTGGAAATAGAAAGAGAGGAACCAGCCCTCAGACTGAGCATGATCCCTCTGTGCTCTTAAGGGAAATTGTGCTTGATGCAGAGAGGTCTGCATCGGGAAATACTGAGTGTGCCCTTTTGTATTCCAAGTGAACGTCCCTCTCCAGTGTCAGTAGTGAGGATTCAGGTTCCTTGATTGCTGGCCCAGTGTGAGGATGTCACACTGTAATAATACTTGAAATTTAAGGTACGACCAATTCTTTGATATCCAAAACAGTAGAATATTCAGAGACATAAAACAAAGGGACATATCCCATGCCTTTATTCAGCACTTTAAATTCCAAATCAGACAAATTAACCATGGACAGACTAATGGTCAAATTATTTTCATTTTCACTCAGATTAATATCAGTCACATTTGGGTCAATGTCCTGAAGGTTGCTTTGATGACTTCTTTTATATTTCTGACCTGCTCATGTAAAGGGCCTTTTCTTATCTTAAATCTTTTATTGCTAGGTGAAATTAGGTCAACCAAATCAACCATCTCAATATCCATATTAGAAAAGTTCAACAAAATATCAGAAGCACTTGATTCCATGTTGCTGATGTTAATGAAGTTCTGTAAGAATGGAACAACCACTTTTTCATTTAAATCTTGCTTTCTTCCTATCCCCATCAGACAAACAAACAGGCACCTTTCCAAAATTAAGTTACACTGCCCTTCTAGTCTTTCATATCCCTATCAAATTTTTTGAACTTACGAACTTTCAACCTTGCCTCATATTCACGGATACCCTTTAAATATTGAGTACTTGTCTCCATGTTCGTTACGTTTCATGAGACCCTGTATGGATTCAACATTCTGATCCAGCTTCATATTGATAGATCCTAAGTGCTGATCATAATATTAAATTAGAAGCTCAATAAACAGTTTAGAGGCAGTCTGTTGTACACTATGCCATTATTCAAACAAACACAATTGCCTGCTCCGCACCAGACTCTATGTAAACACGCAGGCCATATGGTGTTATGCCTGCATCTAAGTAAGCATCTGATGTTGTCACTCTTCATTTTATCCTTGACAGATGGGTTTGGTTCTAATCTCGGAACCGACTCAGTCGTTACTACAGCTCGCACCAGCCAAAAAATCTCGAGCTTCATCTCTACCCAGAATCTCCGTCTGACGTCTGAAGAAGGCTGGTATTTTCTAGCCAAAAGTGCTTAATGGAATAAAGTTTTAAAAGGTGTGTTTTAAAATAGTGTGTTTCTTGCGAATTCTGCCTTCTGGATTATTACTATTTTCGAGCTTCACCTCTACCCAGCATCCCTCTCTTTCACTTACCTCAGATCTTGTTTGCCACTGTCCAAAAATGGTCATGTCTAGCTACTACTCTCGAGTGCTAGTGGGTTTAGATAAATTTTTTTTCTCATTTTTTCATATAGTTTTTCTATCTCATTTTTATTTCTTCTTACACTTAGTGTATTTATCTCAGTATCATTGTTGATACTTCCTTCCCTTTACACTTTGTTGTATTCCCAACTATCATTGCTGATAGTTTCCCTCCCCCTCTCTCTATCATAGTCTTCTTTCACCCTGTACATGCTTGTGTATATCTAAACAGTCATCATTGATAGTTTCCCTTCCCTATTATTTGCTTCAATTCTAAAATATAAAAAATATAAGTAAAAATTATATCTTTTTGCTCTTGCCTTCCTTTTTTTGTTTGTATGGCATGAGATTTGTCTAGTGGATTTACCTGTTTTTCCTTGTTGCCATGGCTGAGAAAGGTAAAGGCCCCTCTGTCTTCAAAAAATGCCAGATGTGTGGCCATAAAATTCTCTCTTCAGATTTTCATTTACTATGTGGGTATCATCTTGGCCCTCACCATTTACAGGAAGATTGCAGCATCTGCCACCCTTTCAGCCACTGTGCTTTAGTGGAAAGGTGGAATAAACTTATTTTAGAAGGACTTCTCCCATCAGCATTTGGTGAAGTGTTATCCACTGAAGATAAAGCCAAGACAGATATTTCTTCTTCTTCATCATCTGTTGAAAACTCAAAGAAAAGAAGTCTTTCGGTTCCACCCACCTTGTTGGTTCCGAAACCCACAAAACTGAAGACATCAGCTCTGACAGTTCCCACAGAACTGCAGGCCTGTGCTGTTGACACTCCGATGTCAATATGCATTCTGGCACCTGTCGCAATTTAGAGTCCTTCAACATTGAAGGCCTTAGTACAGAAAGTGACTGCTGCTTCACCGGAGAAGACTAAATTACCTAGAACCACCTACTCTCCCTCTATTGATCCATTTATTGGGGAGCTTCCAGAGATATTCTTGCAGAGGCCTAACTCCCCTTCCACATCATCCATCCATTCCACCAAAAGCCTTTCAGAAGTTGATGTGGAGAGGCTAGTGAATAAGATTGTATGGGCTAGAGGACTTTCAGGCCTCTCTTCGGTACCCACCTCTTCTGGTATTGGTACAAATACTTCTTTTACACGATTAACTACTCTTCCTCTAACTTCCTCGGAGGTCTTAGAATCCTTTGGCCCAGAGTTCCCACCACCTACTGTACCAGCTCCAAAGTTGCTAGCTTCTTCAGAGCCAGTGCTTACCCTGAGCTCTTCAGTTGTTTCTGGACTGGATACCTCCTGAGGCCATGGCTCCCCTGCTGGTTCTGGGGGAACAGGGCTCAACTCCAGCTGCTTGGAGCTTTGGCTTGAGTTAGTTCAGCATAGGCTTCGGTCTCTGCGGTCAGTTCTTCAGAGTGGGGAGTGACCCTGGTTCCAAGACAGTCTATCTCAGTTCTAGGCTCCCTTCTCTGTTTAGGGGACTGGCCTTCGAGGCTATGCAGAGGGCCCTTTCTCTTACAGTGATTCATTTGGTGCCTTCCCCCTCAGGACAGTTATCTTCCTCTGGTTTTGTTATTCCTATTGCCTCTGCACTTGGACAGTGGGTGCTGAAGCCTCAGTTATCACAGACACAGGTCTGTCATCTTCAGATACCTCCCCAGACTATCCCCCTGGAGGAGGTCCCCCAGAAGAGAAATTAGTCACTGAAGACACAGATTTCAGTGAGGTGGGAGGGTCCTCACGGTCACCCCCTGAAGATGTCTCATTTGGAGACATCTTGGAAATTTTTAAAACAGAGGGGTGGCTGGAAGTCCCAAAACCCTTCCTCTGAGTAATCTGTTTACCCTCAGGCTTTTGGCACCCACCCGTGGGTGACTCCACTGGCTGATGAATTAATTCATTTGATGTCAAGTGGGAGTGGAAGGCTCTAGACACCATTGAGCCCATCCCCAGAAGACCAGACAAAATTCTTTCTGCTTCTGAAGACAAGCAGTTTTGCGCTAAGGGGTTGGCTATAGATGCTATGGTTAATAGTGGTAGCCACTAAAAAGGAACTTGCTGAGGAGAGTTCTTCTGTCCATCCCCCCAATAGAGAGTCTCAAGTCACGGACAGATTTGTGAAGTGGGTCTATGCTTCATCGACCTTTGCCATAAGGTCTTTGAATTTTTTGGCACATTTTACCAGACTTCAACAGGATTTGATTAAAGAGTTGTCAGATACCCTGGCAGGAGCTGTAGCTGAGGGAGTCCAAGAGAAAGTGGCTTCCCAGCTAGCCAACCTGGAATCTGTTTCCAATTTGTCCATGAGGCAGAACTCTCATATAGCTGAAGGGACATCTAGAGTAGCTGATACAGGTGTAACCATAAAGAGACATGCTTGGATGCGCCTATGTGATTTTGTGAAGCCATTCAAGTCTTTTTTCATCAATGCTCTGTTTGACAGAACATCCTTGTTTGGCACAAAAGTAAAAGAGACTTTAAGTGTGAGAAAGATGGTAATACCCTTTCTGCCGGGGCTATGTTTCTTCACCCCCCCCAAAAGGTCATTTTCAAGAAACCAGAGACATGGTAGAAAAATGTAGTTCAAGGAATCCCAAGGGCCTTTCCAGGACACACTTGGAGAGAGTTCCCCCAGGGGCAGTGGGGAGAAACAAAATGGAAGACGCCACCCTCAAGGCAGGAGTCTTCCACAAAACCAGGGCTTCAGAGATTCTTTCCCAGGCAAGCCCTTTCAGTGTTCCTGAAGGGAAGCCTGATTGTCTTCCTCTGGAGGCAGTCAGGGGACATTTATCCTTGCACCTGAACACATGGTTAACTTAACAAATGATTCCTGGGTGCAAAAGATCATATCCAGATGTTATATCATTCCCTTTTTTCAACCTCCCCCCATTCAAAAGGAAATCCCTGATGTTCCACCCAATCAGAGGGATTCAACAGTGCAAGAAAATCAGAAACTGCTAGACAAACAAGTCATCCAATAAGTCCTGTCAGACCAAGAAGGATCCGTAACCTACTCAAGATTCTTTTTAGTGCCAAAAGACAGGGGACTGGAGACCAGTTTTGGATCTCAGTGTACTGAACAAGTCCGTTTAACAAAGTTCCAGATGGCCATGGTACAGTATATTCTTCTCTTTCTAAAGAAAGACGACAACATGCTCAATAGACCTTCAAGATGCATATTACCATATAAAAATGGATAAACGCTCCAGAAGGTTTCTTCTCTTCTGGCTGGGAGCCAGTCATTACCAATTCAGAGTACTTCCCTTTGGACTCACTAGAGCCCCAGGGTGTTCACCAAATGCATGGCAGTAGGAGTAGCTCACTTGAGACTGCAAGTATTCCGAGTGTTTCCCTGAGGTCTTCAATTTTTTTCTGAACCGGAGACCTCCCGGAACCTTCGCTACCCTGCCAGTTCAAGGTTCAGTTTGAGTTTTATTTGCTGGAACCTGTGATCTGATATTGTTAATCCTCGTTTATTCCTTACGCATGAGTTTCAGTTCCGAGCTGGCCATTTTCCAAGCTCGCATCAGCTTCAAACTCTCGAGCTAACTAAACTCTTACCCACAACCCCCCTCTCACTGTTACCTCAGATTTCATTTGCCGCATTGCCATTCGGTCGTGTCAAGCTACTTCTCTTGAGCTAAGTACAGTCAATTGTTGTTTAATAGTTTTACAGATTACTTTTCTGTCAGGAAAGTTCATATTTTATTGTCTCTTACCCTATCGCATCTAGAGGTCATATTTTCTTCAGGTTTTTCTGATTCTTTCTTTACCACCTTTACTGTGAGGTATTCTCTCTTTACCATCGTTGGTAATCCTTTTTCCTTTTCTCTCATACCTTCGGGTACTCTCTTATACCATTGCTGGTACCTTTTCTATTAATTAATTTGCTGTCATGGCAGATAAGAAAAGTAGTCCAGGGTTTAAGCGGTGTTCTGATTGTGGACACAAACTGCCTACTTCTGATGCACACTCTTTGTGTGTTTATTGTTTGGGAGCTTCCCATTTGTCTGTTTACCCACCCTATACTATTTGTGAGAACTTTTCTAACAGAAACTTGGAAAGGAAAAACAAGCTGTTACTGAAGGGACTTCTAAAAATCTCCCTTTTCAGAGGCTATTTCTGGGTCAGAGGCCTCAACCGCTCCTAGAACCCATAGGAAAACCTTGGATGTTCCTACTAAGGCTAAATGTTTGCCTTCGTCCCCGGCTGGGGACTCCCGCCAACCTAAACCTAAAAAGGCTAAAGTTTCAGCTTGGGAGCTTTCTCAGTCAGCCCCAGAGCCTTCTGTGCCTAGCTTCGGCACCAAGGCCTTCGGCTCCATTAGTGATTTTGGCTCCGTCTTCTGCAGCCTTCTATATATCGGCACCGAGGGGCTCCTCGGTTCAGACCATTACCACTGTATCGGCACCGACCGTTCAGTCGGTGCAGACCCTGGCCGCGTTGGCTCCAAGACCTTCCTAGGAACTGATGCCTTTATTGTTGACTCCAGTTTTGTCGGTTCCAGCTTCGGTACCGACAACCACTTCGGCAACGATCCGTGTGTCGGTGCAGACCATGACCTCGGCACCGATGACTTCTTCGGTGCAGACACCCATAGTCCAGTCTCTCTCAGTACCATTGTCCTCAGTGCAGTCAGATGAGTTGGGCACCGAGTCTGCCTCTTCTGTGGACAGGCCTGTTTCTCCCTCAGTCTCCGTGAGGTCCACTAGAAGCCTTTCCGAACATGATGTGTTGTGTCTTGTGGACCAGGTACTCTTGGCCAGAGGTATCCCACCCATCAGAAACTATACTTCCTTGGGAGGTGATCACCCATCTCCAAAGACCCCCTTCTTATTCTCCTCCTTCATTGCCTTTGAAGTCCATGGATATAGCACAGTCTTCCCCTTCTGCGGTTCCCTTTATGGATCTCACTAAGGAACCGCAGTTGCCTTTGTGGCAGGAAAGTTTTGCTATGACCCAGGATGTCAGTTGTGACATGCATAGTTTGCTGTCCCACAGCCATCCAGGGACTCCGGGTCAGCAGGCTGAGCCACTTAGGGGAGGGGTGACCCCTGTCCTAGACATGCACTCCTCTTCGGGTGGACCAGCCTTCCAACTGATGGAGAAGGCTTTCGCTGCTGCTAGCGATACCAGACTGTCTATACCTCTGCTGTCCTCTGGTACACTGGTTTCACAAGTCGCACCTAGCGGACACTGGGTGCAAGGGCCGCAGGACATATTCCCTCAGGAATCCCCTTTTCTGCTGTCTACTCCAGCTTCTCCCACTGAGGAGGTCCACCGAAAAAGTTAGCGTAAGAGTAAGCACATGGACTCCACAGAGGAGTCCCTCACCGAAGACACAGATTTCGATGAGGGGGAAGGATCCCCTTGGTCACCCTCTGAGGTATCCTTTGTTGATATCCTCAAAATCCTGAAACAGAGAAGTGTCTGGCAGCCCTCTAATCCGATCTCTGAGGAATCTGTGTTCCTGCAGGCCCTTTGCGCTTAGCCCCCTACCTCCTGGGTTAATCCACCTGCCAATGAACTTGTCTGGCTCATCATGCAGTGTGCTTGGAAGGCTCCTGATACCATTGAAGCTATTCCCCAGAGGCCAGATAAGACCTTGTCCCCTCCTGCTTCGGATCCCCATTGGTCCAAAGGTCTTCCTGTGGATGCTTTGGTGGTGGCAGCCACAACAAAAAAGGATCTGGCAGAAGAAGAAAGCCAGACTATCCATCCACCTAACAGAGTCCCTGGCCCTGGACAGGATAGGGAAGCACGCCTTTGCTTCAGTGACCTTTGCTATCAGGTCCCTGAATTATATGGCACATTTTACCAGGCTTCAAAGGGTTCTGGTTTCTGAGCTCTCTGAAACCTTGGCTGGTGCCGTGTCTGATGTGGTCCGTGACAAAGTGGCCTCTCAGCTGGCCACCATTGAATCTATATCTAACTCCACTTTGCGACTGATATCTCACACATCAGAAGGAGCAGCTAGAGCAGCGGGTTCAGCTGTGGTCTTGAGACGACACACCTGGATGCGCTTGTGCAACTTCACAGAACCCTTTAAGTCTTCTTTTATTAATGCTGCCATTGAGGCATCCTCGTTGTTTGAGGCATCCTCGTTGTTTGGGCCCAAAGTTAAAAGCACACTGGCCAGATTTGAACAGGATGGTAAGACCTTTTCTGCCGTAGGTGTCCATTATTCTTCCCCTCAATGTGTTTTCTCCCAAAACTAAGAGTGGGAAGATATGGTTCAAAAAATCTCAGGGTCCTTTCCATAACGCACAGGCCGAGTTCTCCCCCAGAGGTAGAGGGGGAAACTCACAGGGAAGATGCTCCTTTTGGGGCAGAGGGGGTCCATGTAACTAGGGTTCCAGGGATTCTTTCCCTGATCAATCCTACCAGTGCTCCTGAAGAGTGGCCCAACTCCTTTCCTCTGGAGGTGGCGGGGGGATGTTTCTTCTTGTACCCTTCTGCCTGGCTAACCATCACCTCTGATTCCTGGGTACAAAGGATTATAACCAGAGGTTATCATATCCCCTTCAATCTTTGTCCCGTCCCTTCAAAAAATCTTCCCAACATTCCACCCAGTCAAAGGGAAGAAGCAGCACTAGAGATAGAAAAGATGCTAAGAAAGAGCGTCATCCAAATAGTCCCGCCAGACCAGATAGGATCCACATTCTACTCAAGACTATTTTTGGTGCCAAAGAAAACCGGGGACTGGAGACCAATTTTGGATCTCAGTGTATTGAACAAGGTTGTGAGAGTACAAAAATTCCAGATGGTCACAATACAGTTTATCCTCCCGCTTTTGGAAAAAGACAGTTGGATGTGCTCTATAGATCTTCAAGATGCGTACTACCACATAAAGGTGGACAGGCCATCATGACGATTTCTGCACTTCCAGGCGAGAGCCAGCACTACCAGTTCAGAGTACTGCCCTTTGGACTCTCTACAGCCCCCAGAGTCTTCACAAAGTGCATGGCAGTTGTCACAGCTCACTTGTGACTTCAAGGATTCCAGGGGTTTCCATACCTAGATGACTGGCTCATTTCCGCTCATACTAGACATCTACTGGAAAAAGCTCTGGCATACTCTCTCCTTGCTGCTCAAAGGCTAGGCATAACCATAAACTGTCAAAAATCCAATCTCACCCCCATCTCAGTCGAAGAATTCATAGGGGTTATCTTGGACACAAAAAACTGCAGAGCTGCTATTCCAGAGCACAGAATTCTAAGCATAAAGCAACAACTAATTCCAATCCTTTCAAAGGGCAAATCCACGGCTCACTCGGTTGTACAGCTGTTGGGTTCCATGGCAGCCTCCATCACCATTGTTCCCCTGACCAGGTTTCACATGAGGCTTCTACAATAGCTACTGCTCACCCAATGGTATCCATTTCAGCATCCTCTTTCAGCCATGATTCGAGTAACCCACAGGTGCAAACAGGATTTAAATTGGTGGATGTCACACAATCTCTCACAATGGTCTCACCCCTTCTCCACCAGCAACCCAAGGCCACAGTGACCACGGTGGGTGGGGGGGCTATGTCAGGGACAGACAGTCCAAGGCACTTGGTCCGAACTGGAGGCCCATCTGCATATAAATGTTCTAGAGATGAGGGCGGTGCTTCTGGTGTTGCAAGCATTCCATCCCCTGCTGCCATCTGGGACAATTGCGATTCAATCAGACAACATGGCGGTGGTCTGGTACATCAACAAACAGGGCGGAACCAAATCTTACCCCCTTTGTTGAGAGGACATGAGGATATGCCAATGGGCGATGGCTGCCAACCATTTTCTTCTAGCAACGCACATTCCCGGCAGTTCCAACGTGATAACAGACAGACTCAGCAGGTGCATTCTTCAACCTCATGAGTGGCCCCTGAATCCCTTGGTAGCGGCGGAGATCTTCCACTGCTGGGGCCGTCCTTGCTGCGACCTCTTTGCATCCCCGACCAACTACAAATGCAGCAACTACTTCGCCCTGATTCCCCCTCTGGGACAGTCACCCAGGGATAATCTAGTCCACGATTGGCCCTCTGGTCTTCTTTACGCATTTCCATCCTTTCCCCTCATTCCCCAGTTTCTGAAGAAAGCCCATCAGTTGAAGAGCAAGGTGATCCTCATAGCACCATATTGGCCTCGACAGATTTCGTTCCGCTTCCTTTGGCCTCGCCTACTAGATCGACCATGGATTCTCCATCCAACCCCGGAGTTGATCTCACATCCACAGAACCTGATTCATCCCAACTTGAATAGCCTAAAGTTCATGGCTTGGCTACTCCAATTCCCTTGATTGCCAGGCAGAATGATCTTTCTTTACCAGTACGTGATATTCTCATTACTTCTCATAAGTCTTCCACTAGAATTACTTATCTGAGCAAGTGGAAAATATTTACCTGTTGGCTGAAAGATAAACAAGTAGACCCCTTTTCAGCACCAGTGTCGATAATACTAGACTATCTGGCCGACCTGTTTCAATCGGGTCTATCGGCTTCTACCATTAGAGTTCATTTGGCTGCAATTTCTAATTTTCATGAGGGTGTCCAAGATTCCTCTCTTATGTCCCATAAATTGTGCAAGACCTTCATAAAAGGTGTGAATCATCTGAAGCCACCTTTTAGAGAACCTATTCAACCATGGGAGTTATCTTTAGTTCTACAAGCTCTGACAATGTCACCTTTGGAACCAGCCTGTTCTTGCGACCTCAAGTATTTGTCATGGAAAAACTTGTTTTTGGGCACCATTACTTCTGCCAGACGTATTTCTGTGCTTCAAGCTTTATGTATCAAGAGTCCATACTTGATTTTTCATAGAGATAGAGTGTCTCTGAGAATTAAAGTGATCTCTGAAATGTCCATTAATCAAGCCATTAAATTGCCAGTTTTCTTTCCCAATCATTCAAACAAAGGAGAGTATTGCCTACATACCCTAGATATACACAGGCAAATCCGTTTTTACTTAAACAGGACTAAACCCTTTCATAAATCTGACCAGTTATTTTTGGCCTTTTCTGGACCTAGATTAGGATCTGCTGTTGCTAAGGTCACATTAGCTAGATGGTTGAAGGACTGTGTGACCTTTATTTATACACAATGTAATATCTCGTTGCCTACTACCATGAAAGCTCATTCAACAAGGTCGGTGGCAACTTCTGCTGCCTTCCATGCCAGAGCTTCTTTACATGACATCTGTGCAGCTGCAACTTGGGCTACGCCTCATACCTTCATCAATCATTACAAATTGGATTTGGCCTCCAGGGGAAGAGCATCTTTCGGTTCTATGGTGCTCAGGAATGTCCTTCATTGAGACCCTCCCAGGAATAGAGGTAGCTGGGGACTCTGTCCAATGCGTAAGGAATGAACGAGGATTAACAATATCAGATAAAGAAGTTGTGTCTTACCATAACATTCCATCTGTATTATTGATCCTCATTCAGTCATTACGACCCTACCTCCTTCCCCTTCCTGTGGTTACTAGTGGATCTCACCATCCGGTTCTCTTAGGTTATTTGACCAGAGGTAGCCTCTACCTTCTTTGACTTGCAAACTCAATCTGGGGTAACAGGGAGAGGGGGGTTGTGGGTAAGAGTTTAGCTCGAGAGTTTGAAGCTGACGCGAGCTTGGAAAATGGCCGGCTCAGTTCCGAGGTCGAAACCGATACCCATGCGTAATGACTGAATGAGGATCAACAATACAGATGGAACATTATGGTAAGACATAACTTCTTTTTCTGAGGGACTGCCTTCCAATCTATCTGTAAATATACAGAGCTGAGTATATTTTTTTTTTTGGTTTTTAGAGTTTGTACTGTTAATTGTTGCTTAGATCTCTGTTGAAACTGTTGTCTCCCTGTTCTGAGAGACTGCTTTCCAATCTATCTGCAAATATACAGAGCTGAATATTTTTTTTTGTTTTAGAGTTTGTACTGTTAATTGTTGCTTAGATCTTTGTTGAAACTGTGTTGTCCCATCCACCCTCCCTATTTCTGGCTTGTAGTTTAAATTTGGTGGCTTTTGCAGTTGCCCGCTCCACTGTAGATTTGATCTGGGACACTCCCCCAGTCCCATCTCTTTACCACATTCTACCTAATAAACTCTTTCTGCACTTGCTTTTAGTCCTTTTTAATTTAATTGAATTTTTTAAACTGTGTTTGGTCTAATATTGCTACATACTCAAGTGTGCTAGCTTGCACTGCATTTGTATTGTTTACTACTGTTTTAGCTACTTTTCTATAAAAAAAAAAAAACAAAAAAAACTGTAAGCCTGTTTCCTACCTTTCCTGTAACTAGTGTTCCAGATACAGATTTGCTGTATCCAGAACTGTATATAAGCTTCTGAGCCCCCAAGCCTTTCTGTGATGGAGGGAAGCATTCTAGCTTATCAGTGGGAGTGGTAAGCACTAGGTAACCTGCCTACCACATAAGGAGTGGTTCTGGCCCAGAAATTGTAGTTATTGGCCATTTAGGCAATCTCTTCCATCTCTCTCAACTTTCTGATTTGAAAGACTGCATTTGCACTTGTTTCTGTCCTGTAACTCGTCTAGTGCAGATACAGATTTTTAGTTTTAGCACTTAAATTTGCTTATTCGTGCTCAGCACTTGTTCAGAACTTGTAAGCACTAAACAAGCTACTAATTACTATAGCACTCAACCTTCCTCATTACCTAGAGGAAAACAGTTTTTGTACTTACTTTTCTCACTTGCTTAGAGAAAAACAGCTCTTGTACTCACTTTCCTCACTTATCTAGAGGAAAATAGTTTTTTATTCAGGCATGTCCAAGGGTCAGCTCCCAGTGTTTTCTCCTGTCCATCTGATGAATCTGCGCATCTTGAGGCAATGTAGAAATTGCCTTATGTACACAGACAACCCTCTCCTCCTACCACCCAACACTACAACCTGTGAGAGATGCACTTATCTAGCCAAACTGGAGGTAAAGCTCTCTCCAACTAAGACTGAACTTGACAGTCATGAGGAGAAGGTAAAAATTTGCACCACACCACACTCATCACATAGTCTCACTAAATCTACACCACCAAAATCCACACATAGTAACACAAAAACATTTGCGGAGGCTTTCAATAATAATCTGTCTAAGCAAGCAACCTCCATCCCCCAACACAACCCAAATGACACATAGCCCACAGAATCAGTGTGCCACTCAACCATAGCCAATAAGGCAAAACAACATACCCAACACACTAGTCATAGGTGACTCTGTAGTCATGCACACTGATGTCCCACTCACCAGGCTAAACAAGGAGAAGGTTACGTCAGCTGCCTGTTGGGTGCCAGGATCCGCCACATAACCCACAAACTCAGGTCACTCCACAACAACTACAAATATGACTCCATCATTGTCCATGTTGTTGTGAATGACCTGAGACGTACCTCCCTGGACTACATGAAAAGAGACATGGTAGAGCTCTCCAATCATGTAGCCCAGGCAGGTATGACCCTAGCCCTGAGTAGCATTCTGCCATCACCCAGAATGATACCGCAGTACAAGGACAAAATGATTGACTTCAACAATTGGCTAAGCTTCTGGTGTCATTCTAAGGGGAT
The DNA here is from genome assembly GCF_019279795.1 of Protopterus annectens. Classification (NCBI taxonomy): domain Eukaryota; kingdom Metazoa; phylum Chordata; order Ceratodontiformes; family Protopteridae; genus Protopterus; species Protopterus annectens. The sequence goes on along the minus strand of NC_056737.1, from coordinate 532,403,804 downwards.
CCAGCGTCTGTCTGCTTGGGATGACATGGTCGACAGACCACGATGCTTTGCCGCAGATGGCTTGCACTTATTGCCCCTGGGATTCCAGATACTGGCTAAGGCTCTTGCTACCCCTATAGTGCCTTTTTTAGGCAAGGTTCAAATGAAAAATTCACCACCATAGCAGGAACAGGCAAGCAAAAACTGAGGTTAATGCTACTCAATGCTAGAAGTCTAAATCTCAAAATGCACTCACTTGAGGCACTCCTTAAAATGGAGAACATTGATATCTGTGCAGTGACTGAGACCTGGTTCAAGGCTCCAGAGTGCATCCCTGCACTACCATTCTATAACTCATACCACACTTTTCGGCCATGTAACCTGGACCAAAACACCAAAGGTGGAGGTGTATCCATATTCATGAAGGATATCCACACCTCCAGGCTAGTTGCTCAGCATAATGCATCCGAGGTTATCCAAGTGCAATTATCTCTGGGAAAAATTGCAATCCAAATTGTAGCTTGCTACAGATCCCCCACCATGCCCCAGGATTCCCACTCCTTTTTTCTTGATGTACTGGAAAATATTAGGGTTCAACCAAACACCCTAATAATGGGCGATTTCAACTACCCCACTATTAACTGGGAAAACTACTCATGTACCAACTTCTTAGCTCAACGCTTTCTGGAATTCATAAACTCCAGTGCCCTGGATCAACTTATCCACACCCCCACCAGGGGCAACAATATCCTAGACCTAGTCATTACCAACATGAGTGACTGGTGTTCCACACTTGAAGTCAACTCCTCGTTGGTCCGATCCAACCATAAGCTAATCACCCTTGATATCCACATCCCGCCCCCACCCCCATTAAGGAAACCACGGTAAAAAATTTCTCCAAAGCCAACTTCATGCTTCTTAAGACAGAAGTGGTGAACTTCATGACACCCATACAGATGGACAATACAGTTACAACTGATGAATCCTACACAAATGCACTCTATAAGCACTTACACGAGTGCATGGATCGTGCTATCCCAAGCAGAACCAAGATGCTATCCTCCAAAAAAAGGAAGCCAATCTGGTGGCCCCCTGCCATAAACAAACTGTACAACAGAAGGAAAAAACTGTTGCAAAAGAGAGTAAAATCTCATGAGTGGAGGAGCTCCTTGGTCAGCCTCAGTAAGAAGCTGAGATCCCTTATAAGATCCACCAAAGCTAGGTACGAAAACAAAACTGCCACTAACTCTAAGGACAACCACAAAGAATTCTATAGCTATGTCAAGAATCTCGATGGCAACACCCAGATCTGCTCTGAATTACAGCACAATGGCACAAAAATTACAGAACCAACTGATATTGCCAACAATCTGGCAGATAGGTTCAGTGCTAACTTTACCCCCCCTTACCCCCAAAAGGGCCCATATCTATGCGGGAAGAATGCAGAGTCCCTGTAATCACAACTGAGAGTGTAAAAGCTACACTCTCTAAAGCCAAAAACACAGCATCCATGGGACCGGACAACATCCCAGGCTGCATTTTACACGAACTTCAGAACAAACTGGCTCCCCACTTAAGCATCATGTTCAGTAATAGCCTCGCATCAGGCTTTGTGCCCACTGAATGGCGCACAGCAACAGTTATCCCACTCCACAAAGGGGGAGCCACCACTGATCCCGAGAATTATCAACCTATTAGCCTGATGAGTCTGGTCTGCAAGGCCATGGAATGTATCATCATGGAACTCATTAACAAAGACATTGGTAACCTCCAAAGTCTGGATCCCACCCAGTTCGGGTTTGTGAAAGGCAGATCATGCCTCCTGAACCTGATCGACTTCTTTGAGGCTGTCACCAAAGCCATAGATGAGGGAAAGGTGGTTCACATACCCTATTTTGACCTCGCCAAGGCTTTCAACACCATTCCCCATGGAATTATAGCTAAACTCACTAAACTAGGTATAAATCCCTACGTCACAAGATGTGTTGACAACTGGCTCACTGACAGAACCCACACTGTAAAAGTTGCAGACTCCAAATCTGACCTCAAAGCAGTAACAAGTGGAGTACCACAGGGTTCCGTCCTGGACCTCTCCTGTTTGGTATCTACTTCTCTGAAGTGCAGACTAACACAGACGGCCTCTGGCTAATGAAGTCACAGATGACTGCAAACTAGGAGCCATACTCAAGTCCCCAAATGATGTGGACATCCTACAGAAGGGCCTTGCTGAGACAGATGTCTGGTGTCAGAGCCATGGCCTCAAGCTCAATGCCAAAAAGTGCAGTATCATCCTCTTTGGAAAAAACTCTATACCCATGAACTACCACATAGGCAGCAGTCTACTTAACACCGAATGTGTGATAAGAGACCTTAGGACCCAGGTGGACAGTAGTCTCTCCTTTGATAGTCACATCGCCACAGTAGTCAGGAAGTCCTTCTACATGGCACACCTCATCATAAAAGGGTTCTCATCCAGGAAAAAAGAGGTCATTGTTCCTCTCTACTCGACACTCATTAGAACCATTATAGAGTACATGCGCTTTTTGGAATGTACCTCATAAGACATCTGCAGTAGCTGGAAAGGCCACAGAAGTACCTCACAAAGAGGATTACTGGCCTCAAACAAATGCCCTACACTGACCATCTCAAACAACTCCAGCTTTACTCTGTAGCATATCGCCTACTCTGAGATGATCTCTGCCTAACATATAAAGCTATGTCAAATCCAGAGCTGTTGGACATGCTACACGTAAAGAAATCCCAATCCCTCCGAGCTACATGCTCTTGGGACCTAAACATTGTCACCACAATAAACAGGACATGCTGGAGGGATAGATTCCTGTCCTAGAGACTTCCCATACTGTAGAACAGGCTACCCATGTATGTCAAGCAAAGTTCTTCATTAGCACTCTTCAAGAAAAATCTTGATGAGTGGATGGGAAATAGGAAATACACCCCGGGGATCACTTCTGTGTCTCTGCTCAACAGTGGCACAGGAAAATAACTTTCTTGGGTGGCGTAAGCCAGGGAACCTTGTTGGCTAGGCTTACGTAGGCCCTTGGGCCGATAGCCTTGTACCTACCTATAAACATATGAACCTATGAGTTAGTTCAGCTCAGGCTTTGGTTTCTGGGGTCGGTTTTGGAGTGGGGTGTGACCTCTGTTCCAAGACAGTCTATCTCGGTTCTGGGCTGCCTTCCTTCTTCAGGGAGGCTAGCTTTCGAGGCTATGCAGAGGGCTCTTTCTTTTACAGAGATTCAGTTAGCACCATCCCCTCAGGACAGGTACCTCTCTCTAGTTCTGTTATTCCTACTGCGTTTCCACTGGGAGAGCGGCTGTTGAATCCTCAGGTATCACAGACACAGGATCTGTCATCTTCTGATACCTCCCCAAACCATCCCCCTGAGGAGGTCCCGAAGAAGAAGAAGTGCAAAAGGAAGCACTTGGATTCCCCCAGGAATCAGTTATCAAAGACACAGATTTTGATGAGGGGGAAGGGTCCCCATGGTCACCCCCTGAAGATGTCTCATTAGGAGACATCTTGGAAATTTTAAAACAGAGAGTGGCTGGAATTCCCAAACCCTTCCTCTGAGTAATCTGTTTACCCTCAGGCTTTCAGCACTCACCTGTCTACCTCTTGGGTGACTCTGCCTGCTTATGTATTCATTCACTTGATTTTTCAGCGCAAGTGGAAGGCTCCAAACACCATTGACCCCATCCTCAGAAGACCAGACAAAATTCTTTCCACTCCAGAAGGCAAGCAGTTTTGGGCTAAGGGATTGGCTGTAGATACCATGGTCATAGTGGCAGCCACTGAAAAGGAACTTGCTGAGGAGAGTTCTTCTATCCATCTGCCCAATAAAGAATCTTGAGCTATGGACAGATTTGGGAAGCAGGTCTATGCTTCACTGACCTTTGCCATAAGGTCTTTACATGTTTTGTCACATTTCACCAGACTCCAACAGTATCTGATTAAAGAGTTGTCAGACACCCTGGCAGGAGCTGTAGCTGAGTGAGTCTGAGAGAAAGTGGCTTCCCAGCTAGCCAACCGGGAGTCTGTGTCCAATTTGTCCATGAGGCTGATCTCTCATACAGCTGAAGGGACATCTAGGCCAGGGGATACAGGTGTATCTATAAGGAGATATGTCTGGATGTGCCTATGTGACTTTGTGAAACCATTCATGTCTTCTTTTGCCAATGCTTCCTTTACGGGACATCTCCCTTTGATGGAAAATCCTTCTTTGGACCTAAAGTAAAAGAGACTTTATCCATGTGTGAGAAAGATGGTAAGACCCTTTCTGCCATGGGTGTACATTTTTCCACCCCTCCTAAAGTTCCTTTTATGGAAACCAGAGGAGCAGTGGAAAAATGTGGTTCAAAGAATCCCAAGGGTCTTTCTAAAACACATGTGGAGAGAGTTCTCTCGGGGGCAGAGGGGGGAACCAAAATGGAAGAAGCCATCCTTGTGGCAGGGGTGGTCTGCAAATCCAGGGCTTCAGGGATTCTTTCTCAGGCAAGCCCTTTCAGCATATCTGAAGGGAAGTCTGATTGTCTTCCTCTGGAGGCATTCAGGGGAAACTTATCCTTGCACCTGAATGCCTGGCTAAACTTAACAAATGATTCCTGGGTGCAACAGATCATATCCAGAGGTTATATCATTCCCTTTTTTCAACCTTCTCCCATTCAAAAGAAAATCCCCAATGTTCCTCCCAATCAGAGGTATTCAGTAGTGCAAGAAATTCAGAAACTGCTGGACAAGTGAGTCATCCAAAGAATCCTGCCAGACCAAGAAGGATCCAGAACCTACTCAAGATTCTTTTTAGTACCAAAAGACAGGGGACTGGAAACCAATTTTTGATCTCAGTGTACTGAAAAGTCTGTTCAACAAAGTTCCAGATGGTCATGGTACAGTTTGTCCTTCCCTTTCTAAAGAAAGATGACTGGATGTGCTCATTAGACCTTCAGGATGCATATTACCATATAAAACTGGAGAAACACACCAGAAGGTTTCTCCTCTTCTGGCTGGGAGCCAGTCATTATCAATTCAGAGTACTTCCCTTTGGACTTACCACAGCCCCCAGGGTGTTCACCAAATGTATGGCATTAGTAGCAGCTCACTTGATACTGCAAGGATTCTGAGTGTTTCCCTGAGCACTCCAGTTGTTTCTGAACCGGAGACCTCACGAAGACATGGCTACCCTGCCGATTCTGGGGGACAGGGCTCAGCTCCAGGTTTTTTGGAGCCATCCCTGCTGCTTGGAGCTTTAGTTTGAATTAGTTCAGCTCAGGCTTCACTCTTGGGGGTCAGTTCTTCAGAGTGGGGAGTGAACCCGGTTCCGAGACAGTCTATTCATGTTCTGGGCACCCTTCCTGCTTCAGGGGGGATGGCCTTCAAGGCTATGCAGAGGGCCCTTTCTCTTATAGCGATTCAGTTGGTGCCTTCCCCCTCAGGACAGGTATACCTCCCTCTAGTTCTGTTATTCCTACTGCCTCTCTACTGGGACAGTAGGCGCTGAAGCCTCAGGTATGACAGACACAGGTACTGTCATCTTCTGATACCTCCCCAGACTATCCCCCTGAGGAGGCCACCCAGAAGAAGAAGTGCAAGATGAATCAGTTGGATTCCCCTGAGGAATCAGTCACTGAAGACATAGATTTCAATGAGTGTGGGGGGGGGGTCCCCCATGGTCACCCCCTGAAGATGTCTCATTTGGAGACATCTTGGAAATTTTAAAACGGAGGGGTGGCAGTAGTAGCTACTGTCAGATTTTCAGCACCCACCTGGCTACCTCTTGGGTGACTGCCCCTGCTGATGAATTCATTCATTTGATTTCTCAGTGGGCATGGAAGGCTCCAAACTCCATTGAGTCCATCCCCAAAAGACCAGACGAGATTCTTTCCACTCCAGAAGACAAGTAGTTTTGGGCTAAGGGGTTGGCTATACATGCTATGGTCATAGTGGCAGCCACTAAAAAGGAACTTGCTGAGGAGAGTTCTTCTGTCCATCCACCCAATAGAGAGTCTTGAGCCATGGACAGATTTGGGAAGCGGGTCTATGCTTCACTGACCTTTGCCATAAGGTCTTTGAATTTTTTGGCACATTCCACCAGACTCCAACAGGATTTGATTAAAGAGTTGTCAGATAAACTGGCAGGAGCTATAGCTGAGGGAGTCCAAGAGAATGTGGCTTCCCAGCTAGCCAACCTGGAGTCTGTGTCCAATTTGTCCATGAGGCTGATCGCTCATGCAGCCAAAGGGATGTCTAGAGCAGCAGAGACCAGCATAGCCATAAGGAGTCATGCCTGGATGTGCCTATGTGACTTTGTGGAACCATTCAAGTCTTCTTTCATCAATGCTCCCTTTGACGGAACATCCGTGTTTGGCCCTAAAGTAAAAGAGACTTTATCCAGGTGTGAGAAAGATGATAAGACCCTTTCTGCTGTGGGTGTATGTTTCTCAACCCCCCAAAAGTCTCTTTCTAGAAACCAGAGGAGCAGTGGAAGAAAGTGGTTCAAGGAATCATAAGGGCCTTTCCAATACACATGTGGAGAGAGTTCCCCCAGAGTCAGAGGGGAACCAAGATGGAAGATGCCTCCCTTCTGGCAGGTGTGGTCCACAAGATCAGGGCTTCAGGGATTCATTCCCAGGCAAGCCCTTTCAGTGTTCCTGAAGGGAAACCTGATTGTCTTCCTCTGGAGGCAGTCAGGGGATTCTTATCTTTGCACCTGAATGCCTGGATAAACTTAACAAATGATTCCAGGGTGCAACATTTCGTATACAGAGGTTATATTATACACTTTTATCAACCTCCCCCCAGTCAAAAGAAAATCCCTGATGTTCCACCCTATCAGAGGGATTCAGCAGTGCAAGAAATTCAGAAACTGCTGGACAAATGAGTCATCCAACAAGTCCTGCCAGACCAAAAAGAATCCAGAACCTACTCACGATTTTTATTAGTGTCAAAAGATAGGGGATTGGAGACCAATTTTGGATCTCAGTGTACTGAACAAGTCTGTTCAGCAAACAAAGTTCCAGATGGTCATGGTTTAGTCTATTCTTCCCTTACTAAAGAAGGATTACTGAGTGTGCTCAAGAGACCTTCAGGATGTGTATTACCATATAAAAATGGAGAAACATTCCAGAAGGTTTCTCCTCTTCTGGGCTGGGAGCCACTCATTACCAATTCTGAATACTGCCCTTTGGACTCACCACAGCCCCCAAGGTGTTGACCAAATGCATGGCAGTAGTAGAAGCTTACTTGAGACTGCAAAGATTTTGAGTGTTTCCATACTTGGATGGATAGATCATAACCACTTCGACCAAGCTTCAATTTATAGTTGGCAGAGACTACACCCTTGATGCCTGTGCCCATCTGGGAATTACCGTCAGTCTAGAACAGTCACTTTTAACTCTGATACAAACTTTAGAATTCATAGGGGGAGTACTGAATACTCAAACAATGATAGCACCTCCTCCCCCAAAACTGCATCAGAGAATAGTGGTTCAAGTTCAAAAGTTAATTCACAGGGCGAAAGTTCCAGGACAATTAGTCTTACAATCTCTAGGAACCATGACAGCTTCCATAACTGTAGTTCCATTAGCAAGTTTACACACAAGAGTACTACAGTGGCTACTAGCTTCCCAGTGGTCTATCCTTCACCACCCAACATCAGACCAAATCTTGATCACCAACCATTGCAGATTGGATCTTCTTTGGTGGATGCGTTCCAAGCAGATTCTTCAAAGTCGTCCATTTGTCTTTCCAGAGCCCATAGCCATAGTGACCACAGATGCCTCCCAGATGGGGTGGGGGGCATTACTTGAGCAAGGCAGTCCAAGGCACTTGGTCCCCATTAGAGGCCAACTTGCATATCATTGTCCTGGAGATAAGAGTAGTGCTTCGTGCATTGCTGGCCTTTCAGACAGTCTTTCCTCAAGGGACTATTGTAATTCAAATGGACAATATGTCACTGGTTTGGTATATCAGCAAACAGGGAGGAACCAAGACTTACCCCCTTTGTTGAGAAGCCCTCAGAATGTGGCAGTGGTTGACCTCATCCAACTGCTTTCTAATAGTAATGCACATTCTGGGGAGTTCCAACATGATTGCAGACAAGCTGAGCAGATATATCCTTCAGCCTCACAAGTGGTCTCTCAATTCAGAAGTGGCAAAAATTATATTCCATCATTGGAGTCAACCTTGCTGCGATCTATTTGCATCTCCCCTAAACAACAAATAAATTACTTCGCCCTGATTCCACCTCCAGGAAAGTCACCCTGGGACCCTCTCCTCCACAAGTGGTCCCCCGGTCTACAGTATGCCTTTCTCCCAGTACCTCTAATTCCGAAATTCTTACAGAAAACACTCAGGTTGAAGAGTACAGTAATCCTCATTGCTCCATTTTGGCCTCAACAGATTTGGTTCCCACTTTCTTTGGCCTTACTTCATTCATCAACCTTGGATTCTGGACCCAGTGCCAGATCTCCTTTCCCATCCAGATGGCCCTGTTCACCCAGATATTTCGATCCTCAAGCTGACTGCATGGTTCCTCCAATTCCACTAGTTGCCAGGTGTCCTAACATCTCCTCTCCAATATGTCACATCCTTTTATCAGCTCATAAGCCTTTTACTAGAAAACTATATTTAAGTAAGTGGAAGAGATTTACAATTTGGGCCTGTAAAAAATAAACTGACCCTTTCACTGCTTCAGTTGAGCAGGTTTTAGATTTCTTAGCATCTATATTCAATGTTGGGGCTTCTCCAGCCACCATTAAACTACAACTGGCTGTGATTTCTAATTATGACAATGATTTAGAAGAATGTTCTTTAGCCTCTCACAGGCTTTGTAAATCATTCGTAAGAGGCACTCTTTTGTTAAAACCTTCATGTAAAGATCTGACTCCTCCTTTGGACTTGAATTTAGTTCTATGAGCAGTAAAACATTTCACTTTTGAACCCTCTGCAGAATGTGATCTGAAGTTTCTGTCTTGGAAGACACTCTTTTTGGTAGCCATCACTTCGATCAGAAGAGTCTCAGAAATCCAAGCCTTATCATCTGACCCTTCTTACGTAGTCTTCTATAAGAATATGGTATCTTTATGAACAAACCCCTCCTTCCTGCCCAAGGTAGTATCACAGACAAATATCAACCAGACTATTAATTTACTGGTCTTCCCCAATCATTCTAACAAAGGAGAATACACTCTACATTTACTAGACATCCATAGACAATTATGTTTCTATCTTCACAGAACAAAAATGATAAGGCAGTCAAGTCAACTGTTTGTTTCCTTTTCTTCTGCAAAGTTGGTCAAGGCAGTCAGCAAGATTGGCTGAAAGATTGTGTTTTATTCATTTATGATAAAAACAGGTTAACCTTGCCTAAACTTGTCAAAGCACATTCTACAAGTTTGGTAGCCACTTCAGCAGTCTTCCAATATAGAGCTTCTGTGGATGACATATGTGCAGCAGCTACCGGCTTCTCCCCATACCTTTATTACTCATTACATACTGGACCTGGTCTCTAGGGGAAGATCATCCTTTAGCTCGATGGTGCTCAGAAATATTCTTCCATGAGTCCACCCACGTTTTTAGGTAGCTGAGGAATCTGTCCAATCTGTCAAGGATAAAATGAAGATTGACAACATCAGATAAAGAAGTTATGCACACACCATAATGTTCCATCTGTGTTGTTGATCATTTATCCTTGACTCCCCCTGCCTCCTTCCCCTGTCCTCAAAGATTTTTGGTGGAACAGATTACATGTGCCTGAACTGTTATTATGCTATCCAAATGCAGTGGATAAGGCTTTCATCTGGCTTACTTTCTTTATCTATTTATATATATATATATATATATATATATATATATATATATATGTATATATGTTTTCTTATGTTTACAAATTTTCTTCAAACTCAATCTGAGGTAATTGAAAGAGAGAGATTCTGGGTAGAGGTGAAGCTCGAGAGTTTTTGGCTGGTGTGAGCTGTAGTAATGGCCGAGTCAGTTCTGAGATTGGAGTCAAACCCATCTGTCAAGGATAAATGAAGGCCAAAAAACATGATGTACCAAATTGTAGCTCTGAGTTTTTTCAGTTCTTCATAAGTATGTTAAACTCTTTTTCAATATCGTCAGGAGAACTGACACCATCTGCTGCTGAGCCCATACCGTCACATGTAAAACAAGCAAAATCATCCTTGTCAACTGATAAATTGTTGAGAAATGTTCTCAATGAGCTTTGTTCAACCAGTTATACTGCTGAAATTGGTATATTATGTAAAAACAGAATAACAGTGAGCACTCACATAAATTTAAGTATCAAACAAACCCTGGTACAAAAACCGATAATAGGTGCTCGGAAGCAATCTGTATTCCACCTCCAACAAAGAACCAGCACTCTGGAATCAAAATTTCATCAGATAATGACTAAACTTCACCATAATCTGATTTTCAAGATTCAAAATAATTTAATATGATATGAAGCAGTCTAGCATGAATGAGCTATGAAGCAAACCGGTTTCACTCACTGGCATCATCAGTGCAAACTGGACTCATGCAGCATATGCTTTTTAAAGAGCCACCAAATAAAGCAACAGTAACAATTCATTACCCATAGGTATGACAACACAAAAATATTCATTAACACATTACTAGAAAAATATCTACCCTCATTTAATAATTATTAATAAAGTATATCCCTAAATACAATTAGCACATTAATAAATCTTCACATTTTAACCATCTCAAATAATCAAACATCCTAATAGTTATTTAATCCTGATTTATATATAGCACCAAAATTGATCATCCATAATTTTTCTTTTTTATGTAATATTTTATGTTTGGCTATATTAGATAAGCCATCTCCAACCACAACATCAATTCCAACAAGAATAAAGTGTACAGAAGGATGTTCTCGGTAGTAATTAAATAATGCACTTCTAAGGCACTTACAGTTTATGTCACTAAGATGTACAGCTATTAATTGTGTAAATGATCTTGAAGTATGATCAACATAAAATGCCCCCACACTAGCATACAGCCATGTAAACCACCCATTCAGTTGTACCTTAGAAGTATGTAAAGATTTATTAATGTACTAATTGTATTTAAGGATATACTTTATTTATAAATATTAAATGATGTTAGGTATGTTTCTAGTAATGTGTTAATGAGTATTTTTGCATTTTCATATCTATGGGTAATGAATTGTTACTGTTGATTTAATTAGTGGCTCTTTAAAAAAAGGGCATGCTGCACAAGTCCAGTTGCACTGATGATGCCAGTAGGCGAAACCGGTTTGCTTCATAGCTTGTTCATGCCAGACTGCTTTATATGATATTAAATAGTTTTGAAGCTTGAAAATCTGATTATGGTGGAGTTTATTCATTATTTGAAGACATTTTGATTCCAGAGTGTTGGTTCTTTGTTGGAGGTGGAGTACAAATCTCTCTTCTCTCTCTCTCTCTCTCTCTCTATATATATATATATATATATATATTATACACACACACACACACATGTACATGCACACAGATGCACACACACACACACATATATATATATATATATATATATATAGATATATATATATATATATATATATATATATATATATGTATATATATATATATATATAAAGGGTACAAACAAGTGTGTGTGTGTGTGTGTGTGTGTGTAGTGCTCTCTCTCTCTCTCTCTCTCTCTCTATATATATATATATATATATATATATATATATATATATATATAAACATACACACACCCACACACACACAGATAATTAAAAAGATACAGACACATATATACATACTCATACATATAAAGATACATGCACAGTTTTTATTTTCTTTATTATTCTATTTTAAAATAAAAATAAATAAATAATACTCATACATAAATAGATACATATACAGTTTTGCACACACACACACACACACACACACACACACACACACACACACACGTATAGATACATATACAGTTATACGCACTAACACACACACACACACACACACACACACACACATATAAAACATATACACACACCAACATGTATATATATCGACACACACACAGATATATATATATATATATATATATATATATATATATATATATATATATATACATCCCCTTCATAATGTTGTTAACATCATTTAGTTGAATTGCAGAATGGCGAGACCACATTGTCAAATGTTTACAATCACAAACTCCCGCAACATCATATTTTCTCTCCTGGAAAGTAAAGGCTTGGCCACCATGGTGAACTTTGCCCTTTTCTCCACTATAGTGCGATCTTGGAATGGGTATATTTAGTTAAGGTGGGTGTGGGGGGGGGGGGCATGGGGAGTGAAGGCAGCCACCTCAGTAAGTTTGATTTGCTTTTTTTTTTTATTTTGTTACTGGCGGCCAAGTGGTTACTTCCCTGGAGAGAATATGATGTTCCTGGAGTTAGTGGTTGTAAACATTTGACAGTGTGGTCTCGCCGTTCTGCATTTTGATAAAATGGTAAGTCGATGTTCTGAAGGAGATATATGTAGATACACTTAACATGCACACACACGCACACACACACATATATATATATATATATATATATATATATATATATATATATATAAACTAGATATAGTATGGATATAGATAGATATAGACATGTATGGTATATTTATTACTAGATAAAGCAGGACAACAGGATTTGGTGTTGATAATGGCTGACCTGAATGGATATATCGGTTCAGAAAGAGCATGATAAGATGATTGCCTGGGTCCACATGGTTGGGGCAACAGGAATATAGAAGGAGAGGCCACTCTAGAGTTCTGTCTGACAAATGTCTGGATACTAACCAACACATGGTTCAAAAAGAGATACTGTCACAAGATCGCATACAAGAGTGGCCAACATGCAATTTAGGTAGACTTCCTCTTAGTAAGGATAGGGTAATGGGGTAGAATTAGCAATTGCAAGGTCATCTGCAGTGAAACAGTTGGCCCACAGCATAAACCAATGGTTGCCTCAATCAGCTGCAGGTAGTGGTCAGAGAAGGCTCTAAGATCAACAGAGACAAGGCTGAAGACCTAGAAGTTGACTAGAGAGAAAGCACAACAGTTCAAGGAATTGTTCAGAGCTGTAGCACCTCAAGAAGAAGAAAAAATAGGTGGGGTTGTAGAAGAATGGCAGCGCCTGAAAACAGCACATGTGGGGACTATATAACATATATGCAACTGAGCCAGGTATGGAAATAGGGTACTTAGGGAAAACTGGTGGTGGATTGCAGAAGTCCAGGAAATCACTAACAGAAAGGAGTGCAGGGAAAAAATGGGAGAAAGAAAAGACAGACCAAATTAGGAGGGAATACTGGTTGGCTAACAGAAAGGCTAAGAAGGCAGTTGCAATAGTAAAGAACAAGGCATGAGAGGTATTCTACCAGCTTCTGGAAGGTGACTCAGTAGTTGGCACAAAGAATGTATATCAGGTTGCAAGGCAAAGATAGAAAGATAAAGAAGACTGTCAGACACCTTTCATAAGGGATGCCAGCAACAACCTGCTCACCAGTCCACAGGACATCAAAGGCAGATTGAAGGAGTACTTCCAGCAGTTTCTAAATGAAAAAAAACTCCACAAAAGCTGTACTGCCTAGACACAGCCTACATAGAGTTGCCACCTTTCAGTGGGGAGAAAACTGGACCAAAGCCACATACCATGTACCACCTATGACCATGCCCACCACTGCTCCCGTCCACCCACTTCCTCACCCATTTTATGACTTACATGTCTATGTCATTACGAGAGAATGCTTCTTTTCATTTTTTTTTCTATCTCAACATCGCATTTGACTTTTTTTTTTTCTTATTTTAACGAATCTGGACATTTTCACATCACTTTAGCAATGTTTTTTGTAAATAATAAGGCTAATGCTGCTATTTTAAAAACTCTGACATTCTGTTCATTTTGCCATACAGAATACAAGAGTTTATACATTGTTTTCCAGACTACAGGAGAATTGTTCTGATTTCTGGATAGTGCAGAAAAATACCGGATAGGTGGCATGCCTCAGCCTAGAATGAGTGAAGAGCAGGAGCTCACCATAGAAAAAGTAAGAATAGCTCTAACAAAAATGAAGTCAGGGGAACGCTGCAGGTTCATATGAGGTCACAGCTGACATGAAAAAGGTACCATGTGAGATAGGAGAGAGATGGTTTTGAAGGGTATTCATGGCAATGTGGAGGGAAAGGTGTATCCCAGGTGATTGGAGAATAAGCGTACTAGTGCCAGTGTTCAACAACAAAGGATACATTCACAACTGTGTTCAGTACAGAGCTATCAAAAACCTGTCACATTGCTTGAAAGTTCTGGAGAGGGTGATTGATAAATGAATACACAAAGCAGTAGAAAGTAAGATGGGACATGAACAGTTTAGATTCAGATCAAGATACAGCATGACTGTTTTAATGGATAATTTGCAAACAAGCATATGCAGGCAATTGCATGGCCACCATCTTTCAGTAGCAGATAACAAGTACTGGAAAAGTGCAACCATTAAGCTTTAGTGATGAGATATTCTTAACCAAAATGTTCTGACTAATGCCTTTATCACTTAACAACTTGTGTATAAGCACACACATAACAAATAGGTGAAAGCAGTGAGCCAAAGTGCTATTTCTTTTTAGAGATGTATAATAACATTGTATCTGAAGTAGGAGAATTCATTTGTCAGCAACCTGTGGGTATGGATCCGATATTGGATCCGAACCGGCATGGTTTATCCAGCTATGGATCCGAGCTCCTAGCTCCTCCCCTCACCCATAATGCCCTGCTCTCCCTACATGACCCCAGTTCTAGTTTGCCGCGCATGGTAAAGGCAGGGTCGTCAAAGCTCCAAAAGCTAAGTCTTAGTATTCTTATTAAAGGGTTTTAAAACTTTTAAAAACTTTTAAGTTGTGTGAAAGTTATAGGTTTCCCTTCTATTTATATCTTTTTTTGGGTTAATTTAATATAGTTTTTACCCTCCCCTCGCTGGTTCGTAGTTGGTGTGTGTGTGTGTGTGGCTTTTTTTGGGGCCTTTGTGTGAGTGTTTTAGTTTATTTTATTGTTACTATTTTAAAAAAAAAAAAAAAAAAAATAGTGATGTCTGAGGCCCCAAAGGCTGTTTTTTCAAAGTGCTCCGAATGTGGCCATAAGCTTTCCCCTGCTGATGGCCACACTCAGTGCGTTCGATGCCTTGGGGTTGAACACCTCACCTCATGGTGTTTAATCTGTGCAGGGTTCAACCCCAGGGCATTGAAGGAGCGGAGGTCGAAGCTGGTCTTGGCGGGACTCTTGCCCCCAGACTCGGCTTCAGCCCCCGCCCCCTTGGTGGTCACTGCTTCGGCAGTCCCTGCCTTGCCTGCTCCCCCTCCTCCACCCGGGATTCAAACTCCCGCCAAAGGGTCGGAGGAGAGGGAAGCCAGGAAAAAGGACCGGAGAGAGAAGCACCACAAGCGGCGGGCTGAGACCTCCGTTTCGGCCCCGCCGGCTAAGCGGGCTTCTCCTCCGGCCTCTCTGGCTGCTGGCTCTCCCCCTCCTCGGCTCCGGTCCCCATGCTTTTCACCGGAGCCTGAGGATGAGGAGACCTGACCTCCTTCGAGGCTATCGAGGCGGCACTCCAGGCCTACCTCGGTAGCCTCGTCGAGGTCTACTTACAGCCTCTCCGATGCTGATCTGGACCGGATGATACGAAGGTTCATCCAGGCCCACATGCAGATGGGAGTGCTCAACAGCCCCCCCGAGGAAGCACCTCGCAAGTATTCATGTAAGAGGAGGCACATAGACTCCCCTGAGTCTTTGACTGAAGACACTGACTTGGAGGAAGGGGAAGGCTCCCCAAGATCACCCCCTGAGGATGTCTCCTTCGGAGACATCATGGAAATGTTACGGATTAGAGGTGGGTGGTCTGCCCCAAAGTCTTCCTCGGACGAGTCAGTGTTCTTGGAGGCATTTGAAGTGGGCCCGTCTACCTCTTGGGTGTCCCCTCCTGCCGACCCCTGGTGGACCTTATTACCACCAGGGCGTGGAAGGACCCGAACACCGTGGAGCCAATCCCTAAGAGGCCCGACAGGATCCTTAGCCCCCCTGCTGACCATGCCCACTGGAGCAAGGGACCCCCGGTAGATGCCATGTTGTCGGCAGCAGCCACTAAGAGGGAACTCGCCCAGGAGAGTCCCTCAGTCCATCCCCCGAGCAAGGAGTCTCGGATGATGGACCGTTTGGGGAAGTGAATCTTTAGTTCAGCGACCTTCTCAGTGAGGGCGCTCAACTATTTGGCACACGTCATTAGGATGCAGCACGATCTTATCAAGGAATACGCTGCATCCCCCCCAGAGTCCATATCGGAGGGGGACAAACTTATGCACTCCACCCGTATGGCCACTCTTCGTTCTGTGACTAACACCTCTATGCGGTTACTTTCCCACGCTACCGAGGGAGCCGCTAGAGCTGCGGGAGCGGGCCTAGTCACAAGACGGCAGGCCTGGCTCCGCCACTGCGATTTTACGGAGCCCTTCAAGGCGTCATTCGCGAACGCCCCCTTTGACGGTTCTGCCCTTTTTGGCAAGATGGTTCGCGATACCTTGGTTCAGAGCGAGAAGGACGGGAAGATGCTGTCTGCCATCGGAGTCCGCTTCTCTGTGCCCCAGAGGTCCTACTCTAGGAACCAAAAGGGCCAGAAGAAGATGTGGTTCTGGAAGTCGCAGCATTCACAGCCCGCTCCGGACAACCAGTCCTTCCACGGCAGAGGAGGACAGGGAGGACGCCGCCCTAGGGGCAGAGGGGCTCCCAGGAACTTTGGGTCCAGGGAACCTTTCTTTGAACGGCCCACGCAGCAACCCTGAGGGGTTGCCCGACTGCTCCACTCTGGAGGCAGTCGGGGGACGTTTCTCAGAGCACCTAGCGGCATGGGTCTATTACATCGGACCGCTGGGTACTCCGGATTATATCCAGAGGTTACAAGATCCCCTTTCTTCATGTCCCAAAGTTAAAAATCCTCCCCGATGTTCCACCCAATCAGAGGGAGGCCGCTTCAGCAGAAATTGGCCATCTGCTGAGGAAAAGAGCCATCCAGCCCATCTCCCCAGACCAGATCGGATCAGGGTTCTACTCCAGGTTCTTTTTAGTGCCAAAAAAGACGGGGGACCTAAGACCCATTCTAGACCTGTCCCTGTTGAACCTGTCAGTTCCCAAAGAGAAGTTCCGGATGGTCACTTTGCAGTCCATCCTCCCCCTTCTAGGGGAGAATCACTGGATGTGCTCTATAGACCTCAAGGACGCGTACTACCACATTCTGATGGACAGACGATCCAGGAGGTTTCTTCGCTTCTGGCTGGGAGCCAGTCACTACCAGTTCAGGGTCCTTCCCTTTGGTCTCACCACAGCCCCCAGGGTGTTCTCCAAAGTGTTAGCAGTGGTTGCGGCCCACCTGAGGCTTCAGGGGGTGCAGGTCTTTCCGTACCTAGACGACTGGCTTCTCACCGCCCCAACAAGGCATCTACTCTCTTTGGCAAGAGACTCCTTCCTTCATCTAGCTCCCAAGCTGGGCATCATGGTAAACGTAGAAAAGTCCAACCTGGTCCCTACTCAAACAATAGAATTTATAGGAGCCAGGTTAGACACGAGAAATTTAAGAGCCTTTCTCACAACCGACAGGGTTCGGAATCTGCGACTCCAGGTGCGGGCCATCCTTCACTCCAGCTCAGCACCTGTGGAATTCATCCTGAGGGCGCTAGGGTCTATGGCGGCAGCGATTACTCTTCTTCCGCATGCCCGCTTGAACATGTGGGTGCTTCAATGGACACTTCAGGTGCAATGGTCATTTCTCTCCCTCCCCCTGTATCATCCCATTGCAATCAGCAAGGCTTGCAAGCGGTCTCTCTTGTGGTGGCTCCATTCTCCGGACCTCCACAGGGGCCGCCCCTTTTGTGCATCTCCCCCTCTCGCCACGGTGACCATGGACGCTTCCCGCCTTGGGTGGGGAGGGCATTTGCGGGCTGGATGGTCCAAGGCACGTGGAGCGATTCAGAGACCTCCCTGCGTATCAATGTTCTGGAAATGAGGGCGGTGCTCTTGGCGTTGCGAGCACTTCAGGTCCTCCTTCCCCTGGGAACAATTGCGATTCAATCAGGCAACATGTCGGTGGTCTGGTACATCAACAAACGGGGGAACCAGGTCTTACCCTTTATGTCGAGAAGCCATGAGAGTGTGGGAATGGGTGATCTCCACCAACCGCTTTCTCATCGCAACGCATATTCCGGGTCGGACCAACATCCTAGTGGACAAGCTCAGTCGCACCATTCTCTCCCCGTACGAGTGGTCTCTCAATTCTCAAGTAGCAAAATGTATCTTCGCACAGTGGGGGACTCCATGTTGCGATCTCTTTGCTTCTTCTTTAAACGCCAAGTGCGACAGTTTTTTCACTCTAATCCCCCCTCCAGGGGATTCTCCGAGAGATGCTCTGGTGCATGCTTGGCCTCCCGGTCTTCTTTACGCATACCCCCCCTCTACCTCTGATGCTACAAGTACTTCAGAAAGCCTCTCGGTTGGGGTGCAGAATGATCCTCATTGCCCCGTTCTGGCCTCGACAGATCTGGTTCCCTTACCTAAGGTCTCATTCAGTGAATCCACCTTGGATTCTAGATCCCATTCTGGATCTGATATCACACCCGTCGAACCTGCCAACTCCGAACCTGGGCAACCTGAAGTTGACTGCTTGGCTGCTCCAGTTCCACTCCTAATCAGGATTCCCGGTATCTTGTCCCCAGTTAAGGCCATTCTGGTAGCGGCCCACAAGCCCTCTACCAGAAAAATTTACCGCAGTAAATGGAAGCGTTTCTCCATTTGGGCAGAGCGGCAAGACCTAGATCCTTTCACGGTTCCCCTTCCTTTGGTTCTAGATTTCCTTACTACTCTCTTTAATGATGGCGCCAGTAGTTCCACGGTCAAAGTTCAGCTAGCGGCCATATCTCATTACCATGTTGGACATGATTCAGGGTCTCTTATGTCGGCTAAGTTATGCAAAACCTTCCTAAAAGGCACCTTTTTGCTCAGACCCCCTGTCAAAGAAACGGTTCCCCCGTGGGATCTTTCCTTGGTACTTCAGGCCTTGACTGCTCCCCCCTTCGAACCTGCGGCCACAGTCGATCTTAAATACTTGTCCTTTAAGACTGCTTTTTTGGTAGCCATTACTTCGGCTAAGAGAGTTTCAGAGCTTCAGGCCCTGTCCATGAAACCGCCTTATTTGATTTTTCATCCGGACCGGGTGTACCTAAGGATCAATCCCTCCTTTCTTCCTAAAGTAGCTTCGGAAGCTAACATTAATCAGTCCATCAACCTCCCTGTTTTCTTCCCTAAGTATCAAAATAAAGGCGAATACAAGCTGCATTCCTTGGATGTTCACAGGCAGCTTCGTTTTTACCTTCATAGGACAGCTGGTCATAGGCAATCAGACCAGTTGTTCATTTCTTTTGCCAAATTCAATCTGGGTAAACCAATTTCCAAAGTTTCTTTGTCACGCTGGATTTCTCAGTGTATTCTGTTGGCGTACCAAGCCTCTGGGAGGCCCGCACCGGAGGGAGTCCATGCTCATTCGACTCGGTCTGTCTCTACTTCAGCGGCCTTTAAGTCTAGGGTTCCTCTGGATGACATTTGTTCAGCAGCCACTTGGGCTTCATCTCATACTTTTATTACTCATTACAAGCTGGACGTCACTTCTAGAGGTAGAGCATCCTTTGGCTCCACGGTGCTCCGGAATATCCTTCCATGATGGCCACCCAAGATTCAGGTAGCTGGGGACTCTGTCCCACAGGTTGCTGACAAATGAATTCTCCTACTTCAGATTTAGAAGTTATGTACTTACCATAACGTTCCATCTGAGTAGGTGGATTCATTTGTCTGCAACCATCCCGCCCTCCTATCCCCCTGGCCTTGTCAGTTTCCTGCATAGGGTGTGTTACCCTTTGGTTAGGGTAGTTGGTGCAGGGCAAACTCGATCTGAGGTCATGTAGGGAGAGCAGGGCATTATGGGTGAGGGGAGGAGCTAGGAGCTCGGATCCATAGCTGGATAAACCATGCCGGTTCGGATCCGATATCGGATCCATACCCACAGGTTGCAGACAAGTGAATCCACCTACTCAGATGGAACGTTATGGTAAGTACATAACTTCTAATTTATTCGTCTCCAGTTGCCAAGTTGTGTTTTGAAATTGCTGATCATATAATGGAGGTTGGAAATAACTGTGAATGTAAGTAGTTACATTTTATCTACTGCAGTCTGATACAGTTTCTTTCTTTTGGTTGTTAAGCTATGGCTGAATGCTTGTTAGATTTTGATAGCGAAACCAACTGTTACAATGTATCCAGTCTGTATAGTCACAGTTTGAAAGTGATTAGTTTCAATGTTTCCATGCTAAGTTAGCTTGATTAAAGTTGTCATATGTAGACTTGTGTTCAATGTTGCCATTTTATAAAAAAAAAAAAAATGTGTGTGTGTGTGTGTATATATATATATATATATATATATATATATATATATATATATATATATATAAATGTGTGTGTGTTTTTATATATATATATATATATATATATATATCTACACAGTACATTGCTATTTTGCATCACTTGCTACCTGAAATCTTTGCTTTAACTTGCCAATATTCAGGCAGAAACATAAATTGGAAAGCATTTTCAATTTATCAGAGTCATGTTTACAACATATACAGGAAAAACTAAGCACATTAGCTTTGAGCACTTTGAAGACATATTTCTAGAAATACAAACAGTAAAAATAGTGTGTTGTCTTTACGTATATGGTGCAATATTAAATTACATATCTACTACTCCTCTCCAATGATGACCTCCCAGCTCTCTGAGGCAAAACCATTAGTTCTATATGGCCAACAATGCTTGGGTGTTTCCTTGCCAGTACAAAGCAATGTTTTTCAGATATACTCCTAAATTTGTTCATCCTTAGCCTCTCAAATGACTTCACGCAAGACATATAGGGAACTGCCTTGGTTGTCCTCCTTTGCAAAGGTGGCTCCACTATTAATTCTAGCAACTATAGCTTAATAAGTCTTACTAGACTAGTCTGCAAGACAGTGAAACATGTCACTATACACTTTAAAAACAAATAAATTGGCAACCTACAATCTCATGACCCAAATCAGTTTGGATTTGTGAAGGGTAGATCTGTCTGCCTAACTTAGCTTCTTTGAAAATGTAACTAAAGCTTTAGATGAAAGCAAAACCCTACATAGAGCAAACACTGATCAGGTCAAGGCCTGTGATACTAACCCACACTCAGGCATATTGAGAAACGAATAAAACTATCCATACGTTACCTTCTGGAATGGCTAACTGGTGCACAGGCAAAATCCATCAACTCAAGTTGGGAGACCAGAGCTAGATCATGGTCAAATGGGGCTGTAGGCAGGACAGTGGATTGGTGTGTCCCCTTCACACACAGTAGCCCCCTCAGCCCCCAGTGCAGCCATTCCAATGTCCCATTATTTGACTGCTTCTCCTCATTTACCATAAACACTGTTCAAATCTGTTAGCATGCTTACTATTATCTTCTTTACTTCTATAATGATTAGAGACATTTAACACTTTTATTTCACATTTTATAGTAAAAACACCGATAAACATGTTTTCTAAACAAAGCAGTACAGTCTCACAATGAAAATAGACTTAGTATGAACAGTAAACTTCTCTACCCTTGAAATTCACATTCTTTGAAATGGCACTGAAACCCACATTCAAAGAAAATTACCTTTGGGCTGATTTCAAACTATAGACCCCTTGCACATTTTTAGGACCATGCATACATGCATGTCTTCTTTGATGCACCATCTTGATTGTATTCATTTGTATTCCATTTATAGTACAGCACCACTTGTTAGTGTGTTTTAAATTTGTAGGTTTGAACATTGTTCCAGTAAGCAATGAAACAAAACGTGTGAACCAATAGTGATAAAACTGCTCATTTCAGAACATTTCATCCATAAAGACTACTCAGTATCAGTTAATATGCACAATTTCTGCAGTAGTAAAAGTAATCTGAATAATTCCACATTAAAGAGATCTGTAACTGATCAAGAGGATGCTGCAAGCAAACAACTTTATATTTCAGTGTTTTGTCTACAGATTCAGTGTCTGCTTTCCTTGAAGAATAAATTGCCTAGGTTATATTAAAAAATGGTACACTGGTAACATTGCAATAGGGAATGGACGGCAAACCAAACAACAGATGGTATAGTTAATAGGTATCTCATCCAAAGAAGGATACATTCAGGACTGCAGCACCTCCCCCCCTTAAAGTACAATACAGTATTAACAATCCATCTATAAGGTGTGGGAGTAGAATGCACAGCCTCCTGCATGAAAAGCAAGTATACTACCTGTTTTTCTACTAGCACTACTTTCACGTTCTGTAGCGCAAAGTGCCAACCATTTGCTAAATAAAATGGTTAAACATTGAAAACAGAGCAGCAGTAAACTTCCCTTGAAGCTCACAATTCCTTGAAAATGCACAAACTCACAATTCCTTGTAAATGTACTGAAACTCATATTTTTGAGTAGTCTGGTGGTTGGTGTAGAGGATTCAGGCTATTGTCTCCTGTAACCAAGGTACAGGATTTGAGCCCGAGCAAATTAACTAACTTGCTATCCCTAATTAGGGCATCATTGCACCCACACACACACACACACACACACACACACACACACACACACACACACACACACACCTTCCTTACCGTTACCGATGGAATGTTTGCTCATTGCAGATGACTGCAAACTGGGAGTTATTGTCAAACTTTAACTAACAGCTACTGAAACATGGCTTTGTAACTCACAACTCATGTTCAACCCAAAAAAACACCAAACTACTACTTTTTTCTCCCAAATCTCGTTCTCGTGAAAAAACACAATTTAATGTCCTCTCTCTTGGTAATACAACAATTGAAAATCACTTCTTATAGCAAATTATTAGGGGTGATAGTGGATGATAATCTTACATTTCACCTGAAAATACAAAATTGCATAAGAAAAATTCATCAAAAACTAGGGATGCTTTACAGAGCCAAAGACTTTATTCACAATGCAATTAAAACTACACTTGCCACTATTTATCTCCTCCCCACACTTCTTTATGGTGCTCCCATCTTTCCTAACCTCCAGGCTTCACAAAAATTCAAACTTGAACAATGCTATAACAAAGTTGCTAAATTTGCTGCAAATACTCCTTTCAGAGTCCATCACTGTATAGCACTGAAAAGCCTAAATTGGTTAGAATGCCTTACCAACTAATATATGCACAGCTTCTTACCACCTATAAAATTATTCAGCATCCATCTGCCTGTCCATCACTAAAGACCATCCTACACAACTATGTTCCCACTCGGTCATTGTGATCCACTGATCAAAAACTCCTTTCTGTCTACAAATCTATCAACTCTGACAGGCACTGTCTGTATTCATACAAGGTTGCTAAGGCCTGCTAATCCTTACCTGTATCTATCAGGTCAGTAGTCTCCTCCTTCCCATCTGTCAAAACCACTCTGAAAGACTTCCTGGCCAAAATCTGGCTCTGTTCTTGTTCAAAACCAAGATAAACTATATCCCTAAATGTGAACAAGTACCTTTTCATTCATTATACCTCATTACTCTCCCTTCTTCACTTACCTAACAAATTTTCTTCCCTGACTTTCTCTCTAAATAAACCATAAGCCTGTTCTCCCCCCTTCATATTGCAAAATCGTGTTTGTATTCAAGTAACCTACCTTGAATTTCTTTACAAACTGTCTAAAATGTGTCTAATAAATAATTGTCATATAACTTGTTTTGATTCTTAACCATTTTTTGTTATAATTATTCAAACTGCATATGTTTTTGTCTTATTTTTGAAGATTGTAAAATTATTGTTCTTAAATTATTTTGTAATAATTTGGAGCAATTCTCCCCTGGGCCTTCACTGAAAGTGGCTTCTACCCATTTGGACTTTCCAGGTAATCAAATGTCAATAAATAAATAAATAAACCACTTCCCCTCTGATACTCTAACCCTTTTGCAAGAACATACACACATAAATAACTGGTGTACTCGAAACGTGAGCTCATATTAAAAGAAGTGCAACATTGTCACATTTGGTAGACAACCCCCTCCCCCAAACATACAACATAGACAACACCCCACTTCAAAATGAAAATGTTGCTAGGGACCTTGACTCATGAGGCTATAATTTCCTATCTTCCAGTCATCATGACAACAGTACTCAGAAAATCTTGCTTAGTGTTGTTGCTTTCCAACAGAATATAATCCAGTTCTAGGGAAGTGAAGGTTTCTGTATATTCAGCATTGATTAGGCCAATTATTGACCATAATATTCCCTTTAGGAGGTACTTTACTAGACATATCAAACAACTAGCAAAACCCCAATGTTCCTAAATAAAGAGATCACAGACTTAAAGACCCTAAGCTACCAAGAAAATCTTGAAAGTACTGTCCTTTCCTTCAGAATCTTACAAAATCTTGAGCAGACATCTGTGTCTTGCCATTTTTTGCCACAAAAGACCCAGCTGCCTTGTGTTTTTTGAATCTCCACCAGCAGAAAATAAAATGCACTGGAGAGTGAGAGAGACTAATCACCCATTACAATGAAATTTATGATAATACGCAAGGGAAAAGAAACAAGCTGTAATATAATCCTAAGCATCAAGCTAACAGAAAAGATTTATGCTAACCATTAGCTTATTTTACAGGTACTGATCAATCCAGCTACCTGTAACTTAGTGGAAATAAAGTATAGCATTGCCAGGGAAAGATCACACAATAGCAATAATACAAAATTAGGATGGCGCAGTCGTGCAGCGGTAGTGTTGTCACCTCCCAGCAAGAGGTTCTCTGTTTCGATTCTCGGCTGGAGTGCCTTCTGTGCAGAATCTGCATGTCCTCCCTGCATTTGTGTGGGTTTCCTCTGATCTGGTTTCCTCCCATGTTACAAAGACATGTGTCTGGAGTATTCCTCCCCAGACCTCCATTGAAAATTAGCTTTATTCCAAGTCGGACTTTCCTGGTTAACAAATGCTAAATAAATCTTCAACTGTCCCCTATTTTGTCTAGCATTTTTGCTCCATCCATAGTAAGAGTTGCGATGGAACATACTTTGGCAATAAGCATACTTCTGAACTGTGCCTAATTTTGTAGGAGGAGCTTGATTTTGCCCATCCTCTGGCAAAATGTTTGATTCACTGGTAAATCACTAAGAATTACACCCAGTCAGCACTGTCATGCATTAAAGTTTTATAATTCTTGCTCAGAGCAGGCATACTGATGGAAAGCCTGTTGTTCCACTTTCCAAGAGAATTAGAGTAATATTTAAAAAGACTTTTCAATTTTTGCCATCAGATTTCACATGGTTCTTGAAAAAAAGACGACAGCCATGAGGGAAGCAATATAAAATATTACAGTATAGCACACATTATTCTGAACATGCATGCTTATGCAAACTTGTTACTCCATTAACTTTATAAAGTGAATTAGAATACATTTAAAAGTGTCCCTGATTTTGGGTCTTTCTTCAGAGGTGTAGCTTTGTGCATTGTAAAGAAGAAAAATATTTTTTTACATCAAGGTAAAAGACATACATACATATATAAATGCTTTGTGAAAAAGTACTGTAAAAAGCAGTTTCCTGCAGCAGAGTCAGTAGGTGCGTTTGCACTTTAGTGCTTCAGTTGCAACCGCAAAATCAGTATTGGCATTAATTTATGAAGCTGGTGCTATATTGCAGCACCATTGTACCAGGGTTACCAGCTGTCCATCTTTGCGAGGGACAGTCCCTCTTTGGGCAGTTGTGTCCTGTGAAAAAAAAAAAAAAATGGCAAATGTCCGGAGATTTTAGGACAAAAAATATTTCATAAGCTTTCTTTAATAGTGGCATAAAACATCTGTTTTGAATCTGAAACACCTAAATATTATATGAAATAGCATTATCAACTCGAATGCTACAAGAATAAGCTTTTATTTTGGCAAAAAAAATTGAAGCTCTGTCCCTTGCACTTTCTATGGACATGTTTTGTCCTGTAAAATCTCACATTTCTACAAAAAATGTCCCACTCAGGGCATTTGAAAAGGTGGCAACCCTAATTGTACCCTGACCGTTTGTTTTGTAGTAACCTAAAAAAGGTGGCGAAATACACTCAAATAATGTTAATAAGTTATTGACTTGTTTTACATCTGAAAGTGAAGGCTACTTCACATCCTTCTATTCTGTCAATATGGCAAGTTACTAAAATTAATAGTTCAAAATATGTGCCTGATTACCCATGATTATTTCTGTATTTTTGTCTGAGGCTGGAGACAAGTGATTGAGAGCTCTGCAGCTGAGGCCTGAAAGAAGCCACAAGTTCTGGTACACATTACTCACACCTTCAGTGAGACTTTAGGTGAATACTGCTGACTGAAGAAGAAATTCCCTAATCTTTGGAGAAAATGCACCAAGTGGCACCTGGACACTGGGCTTTATAATATTATTACAGTTAGTCCATAATGCCATACTCAAGAGTTCTGTACTTTTTGTTCAGAAAGTGCAAGATGTAAAGCCCCTTATTCTATTAGTTTTTCAACAGAAATAGAGTATTATTTAAAGAACTGATGCTTGTTTTGGAATTTTTTTCACCGTCACTCTCTTCCTAATTCTTGAAAAAAAACGTTTAGCGTGATGAGGAAATGATCAATGTAGTACCTTACTTACAATCCCAGTGTTGCTGATAAGTTATGGAGGAAGTGATCTGTACATAATGTTGTAGTACTGATACTGCAGTTTTAACATTTACAGATATGTTTTAACATAGCCCAGTAATTTACACATATACACACACACACACACACACACACACACACACACACACACACACACACACACACACACACACACACACACACACATCACAGAAAGACAAGCAAAGTAATTAAATTCTGCAATCTTTGAAGTGTGACTAGAATGGAACCAAAGTCACATTGCATCTGTTTTCCTTAGGCAATGAAAACAATTTGGGAAAGTTCAAGCATGGTCAAAATTAAAGAAGAGAGGGAGAAGGGGTGTGACTGATGAAGTCACACCATGGGTGATCTTACCTAGCCAGAGTGAGAGTGGGAAGCTCTGAAAGCAATAACAGTGTATTTATGCAAAAAAGGCAGCAGAAAAGTGCAGATTCAGTGACATAGACTCCCCCAGTACAGTACTTAAAGTACACGTGGATGACAAAAAATAAAAAAGTGTTCTGAAAGCTGCATCACTGACACTGTCTCTTTAAGCTGCTATTTTTTTTTTATCTTTCACTGTTGGCTATTAGGGATATCTTATAATTAATCAGCTGAACAGAAGCTGTCCAGGCCATACCTCTCAACTGTCCCTGATTTTGACTCAAATTTTAGCTCTGTCCCTCTTAATCCCTCCTAAAACTAGTGACTTTTGAAGGAAAGGTGGTGAATTACACTTAATGAATAATGACAATAATTAAGAGTTATAGACTTCTGTTACTTCAGAAAATGTGTATTAATTCATATGCTTTGATTCTGTCAATGTTTCAAGTTAATAGCACTAATATTTTAAAATTGTCCCTGATTTTTTCTTGACTTGTCCTGATTTTGTTGAAATTTACTTCAGGCCAGCTGCAACCACCGCAGGGAGCACAGTATGAATATACAAGTTATTAATGAGGAAATGTGATGTCATCAGACTGGATAGAAAAGGCAGGCAAACAAGTAGGATTGGACTAGACTGCCAGGTTATTAGATTCCAACTAATTCTGGCTACCAGGAAGCACTTTCCAATGAAAGGATAGTGGATGTGTTGAAATGAGTCTCTGGAGTTGTCATTAAAGGCTGGGTTACTGGGAGTATGAAGTGAGAACATGAAAAGTAGAGGGGCAACTGCCCTGGCATAGCTACGATACTCACACTCATAGACTCACAGTTGCTTTATACTGGCACTATGTAATGAAAACTCTATGTTGGCTAATGTAAACAGGATACTTAGCTTCAATTAATATTTTGTAAAAGACTGAACTGATTCTTTGTCTTCATTTAATCAGGCTATTGTGAATGATTATGAAATTAATGTGGAGGAGCCATACATTAACATTCAATGTGAAAATGAAGATATAGAAGATGAGAAACAGAAAGAAGAAGACAGAGCTGCTTTGGTATGCTGTGCTTGTGCTTTCTTTCCTCCTGTACATATTATGCTAACTTTTAGATTGTTTTGTGCATATTTAGTGATGTTCTTCATATTGATCACTGCTTCAGTAACTTTGACTATATGGGTTATATCCTGCAACAGCTAGCCAGTTCACAGAGCTTTAGGGCTCCTTCCCCATTTCCAAACCATTAGCCAGGTTGAGCTAAACTGACTAAAAACACAGATTTAGGTGCCAAGCCCTTCAGAGATTTCCTGCTGCCAAAGAAAGTACTCCTGTCTGGGCTGCAGACAATCAGCAGTCAGCTTGTGCTGTTCCATTGCTGGACTGATACATTCCCTTTGGGGAAGAACTTTCCACATATTATTTTTAGTGTTTTAATTTACTTTCTTGTTTGGAAAAGTACATTTTAAGCTCAAAAGATGCATTTTTATTGACTGTCATGTGACCTTGCTGTACTTTTTAAAAATAGGAGTACAGTTTTGTGTTTGACAATTTAAAAGTTTATTTAAGCATTCTAAAACCTTTTTTTTTCCCTGTGGAAAAACTGTATATCTGATGTTGTCAATTTTCTTTCTATCCTCAACTTATGGGTTTGGATCCAACCCCTCGGATCCGAATCAGCCATTACAATAGCTCATGGTAACCAAAAAACTCTCGAGCTTCTCCCTTACCTGTAATGCACCTTTACTAAGTACCTCAGATCTCATTTGCCACTATTTGCATTAGATGTGGTGAACAGTTACTCTTAAGCAGAAAATGAATTCAGTTTAATTTAATTTAAAACTTCTTTTCTCCTTTAAATATTTTTTTTCTGTGTGTTCTCTGTTTAGCTTAGTTTATTTCACTTACATAGCGACTGCTTCTTGTTATTTTTTCCCTCTTCCTTTTTTCATATGAAAGTACCTCTGAATACTATAGTTTGTATTCTTCCCCTTTACATTTAGTGTATTCCCATTACCATTATTGGCACCCCCCTTTTTTGTACTTCTTTCTCTTAAAAAAAGAAAGCTTTCTATCTTTAACTTGTTTTTGCTTAACCCTTTGTCTTTCAGTATGGCAGATAAAGAAAAAGGGGCCAGCTGACTTCAAAAAGTGTGGGAAGTGTCAGAGGAAATTGCCTTATTCAGACTCATATACCTTGAGTTCAGTCCACTTCACCTTCAAGAAGATAGCTCTATATGCCACATGTTCCACCATAAAGCTCTGGCTGAATGCAATAATAAGTTGATTCTTAAAGGTCTTCTTCCATCTGCATTCAGTGAGGCATTATCTGGAGATCCCCTTCTGTTAAACAAAAAAAAAAGGGCATCTAGGCTTCCTCTGGCAAAAGTGGTGAGTAAGATTCTCTGGGCACAGAATATGCCAGGGGTTTTCTCAGCTCTTATCCCTTCGGGTCAGGAGTTCCTTACATTGACTATCCCTCCTTTACATCCTCCTCTGACTTCTTTTGAAGCTTCAGAGTTCTTGGATCCAAGCCACCTGGCTCCATCTACTTCAGATCCAGAGATAGCTTTATCATTGGATCCGTCATTTCCTCTGAGTTCTTTGGGTCACTCAGAACCAGTGTCTTCTCAGAGCCATAGCTGCCTAGTCAGCTCTGAGGTGTTGGGATTGACTCAGAAGTTTTCAGAGCCATCTCTGCACCTAGGGGCTTCAGTTCAGGTGAGCTTGGCTCTGGCTGCTACTTCAGGAGGATTTTTCTCAGAGCAGGGAGGGACTAGGATCTAGAGACTCCTCCTGTCAGATCCAGAGTCATGTCCCTCTCAGGGGAGGTCAGTCTTTGAGGTTTTGGTGGGAGCCATGTCTGCTTTGGCATCTCAGATAGTCCCTGCCTCCTTAGATTCTCAGTCCCCAACACCGTCATCTCTGTGCACAGTCTCAACCTTTTTCTTCACAGGGACATCCGAGTATCAAAATCCCAATCTTCCCAGCAGGGCATTCTCATTTCTTCTGATACTTTCCCAGAGCATCCCACTGAGTAGGTCTCTAAGAAGAATTTGTGCAAGAGGAAGCACTTGGATTCCTCAAAGAAATCCATCACCAAAGACACAGACTATGATGAAGGTGAAGGGTCCCCCTGGTCACCTCCTGAAGATGTCTGCTTTGGAGACATCCTGGAAATTCTTAAACAGAGAGGTGATTGGAAGCCAAGCAATCCTTTGTCTGAGGAGTAAGTGTATCTGGAAGCTTTTCATACCAGTCCTATCTCTTGGGTGACTCCTTGCACAGATGAGCCCATTGAGTTGATCTCTCAGAGGGAATGGAAGGCTCCCAACACCACTGAGTCGATTCCCTGGAGACTAAACAAAACTATTAACACTCCTGAGGACAAACAGTTTTGGGCAAAAGGTGTGCCTGCGAATGCCATGGTCATGGCGGTGACCATGAAGAAAAAACTAGCTGAGGAAAGTTCCTCTATCCATCCCCCAAACAAGGAGTACTGGGTAATGAATAGATTTGGTAAGCATGTCTATGCTTCAGCGACCTTCTTCTTATGGCTCTTGAACTACCTGGCACACTTCAGTAGGTTACAGAGGGATCTGATTAGGAGCTTTCAGATATCCCCTCAGGATCTGTATGTGAGGAAGTACAGAAGTTGACTACCCTCTAGTCTATTTCTAACTCTTCCATGAGGCTGATTTCACATGTAGCCAATGGAATGAGTAGAGCAGTAGGTTAAGGAGTTGTCATTAGGAGTCATGCCTGGTTGCACTTGTGTGACTTTGTGGAGCCTTTCAAGTGTACGTTCATCAATGCTCCATTTGATGGTACATCCTTATTCACCCCTAAAGTGAAAGACACATTGTCCAGGTGGGAGAAAGATCGGAGGACCCTATCTGCAGTGGGCATATGTTTCTTAACCACACAGAGAGCCTTCTCCAGGAATCAGCAAAGCATTGGAAAAATGTGGTTCAGAAAATCCCAAAGATCTTTTCATGACACACATGGCAGTAGTTCCCCAGGGACAGAGCAGGGAGCTCCAATGGTAGATGCTGTCCTCGTGGCAGAGGAAGCCCATAGAACCAAGGATCCAGAGATTTGGGAGGCCCTTCCAGCACTCCTGAGTGAAGGCCCAATTGCCCTACTCTGGAGGCAATCAGGGGCCAACTGTCCCTGCACCAGAGAGCCTGGATAGAAATAACATTGTATATCTGTGTGCAAAGGATCATTTCCAGAGGATATATTACACTCTTTTCTGTTCCTCTTCCCCAGTGCAGAAAAATCCCCAAATATTCCACCCAGTCAGAGGGAACAAGCAGCTATTCAAGTGCAAAAGCTGCTAGAAAAAAATAGTTATCCAAGGGGTCCCACCAGACCAGAAAGGATCCAGAACTTACTCAAGATTCTTTTTACTGCCAAAGAAAACGGGACTGAAGACCAGTCTTGGATCTCAGCAACTTGAACAGTTTGATGAAACAAGTTCTGGATGTTCACTTTCAGTCGATACTTCTATTTCTGGAAAAGGATGACTGGATGTGCTTACTAGGTCTTTAGGATGTGTATTATCACATAAAAATGAAGAAACAATCCAGGAGGTATTTACGCTTCCGGATGGGAGACAGTCACTATTAGTTCAGAGTACTGCCCTTTGGTCTCGTCACAGCCCCCAGGGTGTTTAACAAGTGCATGGCAGTAGTGGCAGCTCACTTGAGACTGCATGGATTCTTGGTGTTTTTGTATCTAGATGACTGGCTTATTTCCTCCCCAACCAGGCATCAACTATTGAAAGTAAGAGACAATGTTCTCCAGATATGTTTACGTCTAGGTATAGCTATTGAGAGTTTAAACTTTATAAGAGCAATTCTCAACACAAAAGAGACGATAGCCTCACTCTCTCCCTTCAAGGGTGGAGAAAATAAGGTCACAAGTCATGAGAATAATATGCAGCAACAAAATCTCAGTGGGTTCTTCAGGCTTTAGGATCCATGGTGGCAAGAATAATGCTAGTTCTGCTGGCCAGATTTCATATGAGAATTCTGCAATGGCTGTTATCAGCAAAATTGTCTATTCTTCAACAACCAGTGTTGACTCAAATAAAGATCACCAATATTTGCAGAAAATATCAAAAATGGTAGATTTAATCAGACCAGATACAACAAAGTCACCCATTTGTTCTCACCCAGCCCAATGCCACAGTGACCACTGACACTTCCCAGCAAGAAGGGGGGAGGTGGCATTTTCAGGGCAAAACAATCCAAGGCACTTGGTCCCCCACAGAGGCTAACTTGTATATCAATTTTCTAGAGATGAGAGCAGTGCTTTTAGCATTGCAGGCTTTCCAAGATGCTATTCCCTTGGGAATGATTGCAGTTCAATCAGATAACATGTCAGCAGTCTGGTATATCAACAGACAAGAAGGAACCAGATCCTACCCTTTGTGTTGAGAAGCTCTCAGAGTGTGGCAATGGGCAATCTCATCCAACCGCTTTCTCATAGCAATGCATATTCCAGGGAAGTCCAGTGTAATAACAGATAAGCTGAGCAGGTGCATTCTCTTACCCCATGAATGATCCATCAATCAAATTGTGATGGAAAGGATATTCCATCAATGGGGCCAGCCCTGCTGTGATCTTTTCACCTCTTCCCTAAATAACAAGTGCAACAACTACTTAGCCTTGATCCCCCCAAGTGGGAAGTCACAGAGGGATGCTCTTCATCACAACTGCCCCCCCCCCCGCCAGTCTCCGTTATGCCATTCTCCTGATTCCATTAATCCTGAAATTTCTACAGAAAGTGACCAGGTTGAAGACCAAAGTAATCCTCATTGCAGCATATTGGCCTCGGCAGATTTGGTTCCCCTGGCCTCACTTACCATGGATTCTGGATCCAACTCCAGACCTCTTGTCTCACCCAGTGGGCATGATTCACCCAGATATAACCAATCTCAGGCTGATGGCCTGGCTTATCCAATTCTATTAATAGCCAGGCAACGTATGCTCCCTTCTCCAGTCTGACACACACTCCTGTCTGCTCATAAACCATCTAGATGTAAGCTATATTCCAGTAAATGGAAAAGATTCATTCACTGGGAATTAAAAAATAACATTGATCCCTTCTCTGCTGTGATTCATGATATTTAAAATTGTTTAGCCCAACTTTTCAATGAAGGGTCATCTTCTTTGACTATCAAAGCCTAGTTGGCAGCGATATCCAATTTTCACATTTCTGAAGCCCCCTTATAAAGACCTTACTTCCCCATAGGACCTAAATTTGGTGCTACAGGCTATTATACACCCCCCTTTTGAACCAGAAGCTAAGTGCAATCTCATATTCCTTTCTTGGAAGACTATATTCCTGGTAGCAAAACCTTTGCAAAACGAATTTCAGAAATTCAAGCCTTATCTTCCAATCCATCATATTGGATTTTTCACAAAGACAGAGTATCTCTCTGTACTAACCATCCTTTTTACCAAAGATGGTATCAGAAACAAATACCAATCAGTCGATTGATTTCCTAGTATTTTTTCCAAAATTTGAGAACAAAGGTGAATACTTGTTACATTTATTAGATGTTCAGAGACAATTGCATTTTATCTTCATAGAACCAAAGATATCAGGCAATCTGACCAATTACTTGTTTCCTTCTCTGCTGTTAAATTGGATAAACAAGTCATCAAAGCAACTTTATCAAGATGGCTTACCAGTTGTATTTCTTTCATTTATGATTGTTTGGGCATGGCCTTGCCAAAATCTTTATAAGCTCATTCTACTAAAGCAATGATAACTTCATCTGTTTTCTAGTCTAGAGCCTCCATGGATGACATTTGTGCAGCAGCAGTAACTTGGGCTACCCCTCATACCTTTGTTACTCATTACAAATTGGCCCTGGTTTCCACGGCTAGGGCATCTTTTGGTTCAATGGTGCTGAGGAACATCCTTCTTTGAGTCCATCCAAGATCTAAGATAGCTGGGGACTCTGTCTCATAGATTGAGGTTAGAAATAAAAAAATAGCAACATCAGATAAAGACGTTATGTACTCACCACAATGCTCCATCTGTGTTGTCCATTTTCATTCTTCCTCAATTCCCCACCCACCAGTCCCCTACCTCGAACTCCTAGACGAGCAAGTATTCTTAGATGGGCTATTACCTTGTGCTGAGCTCTAGATGTAGTCTCCCTGGATCTTCTGCATATTTTCTTTAATGCTTTTAGCAAACACGATCTGAGGTACTCAGGAAGGGTGTATTATGGGTAAGGAAGAAGCTCAAGAGTTTTTTGGTTACCACGAGCTATTGCAACATCTGAGTCAAATCCAAGGGATCAGATCCAAATCCATAGGTTAAGGAAGAATGAAAATGGACAACACAGATGGAACGTTATGGTGAGTACATAACTTCTTTTTAAATTACTTTTTAGGGTTGGTAAAGTGTATTAGTATGCTTTTTACTGTGTTTTTATAGGAAAAAGTGACTTTATGTTACTTTTGCAATTTTACTGGTGTGTGCTGCTTAGTTTCACCAGGAAAGAGGAACAGTTTTTGCAATGACAATGGAACAAACTACTGATACAATGGCTGGTCCTTCTTCCAGCCACAAAAATAAAAAGTTAACTAAGCAGTCTTTGCTACTTCAGCAGGATAGCAGTTTACCTCAAGGGCAGATGGTTGACTCTGCTGTGGCCAAAGTTGGTTCCTCAGATCACTCATCTTTTACCTCACTCCCCTCTAGTGTTGCCCTTACAAGTTAGCTACATCCTCTGTGGTTGTTGGGTCCCCGCACTGGGTAATGGAGAGACATTTTTTTTGGTAGGATGCCCCTGGTTAACTAGAATGTTGTACCGATCATCGGGGAACTTGTTGCTTCCATTAACTAACTTTCCTGTAAAAAGAAATTAAAAATGTTAAGTTGTCTATCTCGCCTTCATTCTTGCTGGATGGGTTCGGAGCCGACCTCGGCTCCGACTCGGCCACTCTAAAAGCTCGAGAGTTGGTTCCACCGGCTCGAGGCTCCCCTTATATCCCACAATGCTAGGCGAGAGTTACCTCAGATCTCGTTTGCCGCTACAGCTTCGAGGTTGGTTGCTTCTACCGGTTCCTGGTGAGTGTTAGCTTTTTATACTAAAAAGTTATTCTTTTTCCCCTTTTAACCTTAATTCTTCACAAATTAGTGTAGAATATAGTTTTTATCCCGACCCTATTTTTCCCGTTTTCTCTTTAAAAGAACCGCTGGTTCTTCCCTTGGGCCTTTGGCCTTCCTTCCTTAGGGTGTGTTTGTGTAGTTTCTTTAACTTTTTTGTGCTTAATTTCTAGTATTTTTACTAAAATTGTTAATTATTTTTAGTATTAATATTTTTCTGACAGGGTATAACTGTGTGTTTGGTGTGTGTTAGTGTACACCTGTCAGTTAGGATAATGTCAAAGGAAGCAAAGGTCTCTGGATTCAAGAAGTGTGATGCGTGCTGTCAGAAAATGTCTCTGACAGACGCTCACACTTCTTGTGTCTACTGTCTGGGGCCTTTGCACCTGCAGGACTCCTGTGCTGTGTGCCATGGCTTCAGCCCCAGGGTCCTGCAGGAGAGAAAGAACAAGTTAATTTTGAGAGGCTTGTTAAAACCAGAGGATTCCCTGTCAGTTTCAACAGGGAAGCCCTCTAAGGCATCGAGGTCTTCGGCTCCGGCTTCTGAGCCGAGACCTCAGGTTGTTCAACCTTTGCCTTTATCGGCTCCGGCTGGAGCCGATAAGACTCAGTCCACAGTTTCTGTGGCTTCCTCGGCTCCGGCCGGAGCCGAGGTTATCGAGGTACCTGTGTCGGCTCCGACAAGATCTTCGGAGCCGACAACCAGAAAGAGGTCTAGGTCACCTTCTCTTGGCTCCGTTCATTCGGCTCCAGGATCTCCCCTGCTGTCTGAACGGAGCCAAAGGTCTCATTCCTCTAGGTCATCGAGGCTTTCCGATCATGACCTTCAGAGGGTGGTGAGTCGACTACTTAAGTCCGAGGCACTTGCCCAGATGCTTCAGAGCCCGACTCATCAGTCGGTGCCTGCCCCGGTCCATCAACTCTTTCCTCCTTCGACTCTTTTGAGTTCGGAGCCGGGTCGTGTCGGAACCGAGACTGTGGTCACCGGGCCGAGACAATTGTCTTCGGCTCCGCCGCTCCGCTTTCTTCCGTGGAGGAATCTCGGCGCCGGACTTCCTCGTCGGCTCCGAGGGGTGAGTGGCAGCGGACCCTTGTCCGGCCCCCTCTCCCTCTCGGTGCTTTGGCGCTGGTGAGTTCGGCTCCGACATCGGCCTCGGAGCCATCACTGTCGGTGCCGAGGGGGTCCTTAGCTCCTCGGAGCGGGACCTCTGGCTCTGCCTGACAGGGTGCTTCGAGGTCATGCGGAGTGTGTTAGAGCCTGGCTCTACTCCACAGTCGGCTCCGTCAGCCCCTCCCTCTATGCTGCCTCAGGGTAAGTCGACTCACTCCCTCATCCCGGACCGCAGAGAGCCAGCTCCTCAGGAGCCCCCTTTGGGGATTTCATCCTCTTCCGAGGCCTCTCCTGATTTGGCAGAAGAGCCCCCTCGGAAGAGGAAGTGCAAGAGGAAGCACATTGACTCACCTGAGTCTATCACGTCGGACACAGATCTGGATGATTCTGAGGGTTCCCCCCGTTCCCCTTCTGAAGATGTCTCATTTGCAGACATTCTGGAGATCCTTAAACAGAGGGGAAATTGGCCAGCCCTCAACCCTTCAGAGGACGAATCTGTGTATCTTGAGGCGTTTGGCTCTCGTCCTTCCACCTCCTGGGTGTCCCCCCCCTTCGACCCCCTCATGCAGGTGGTTGCTAAAAAGGCATGGACGGCTCCTGATTCAGTGGACCCCACTCCCAGGAGACCCTCCAAATTCATCACAGCTCCATCAGACAAGCAATTTTTATCAAAAGGAGTTTCTGTGGATGCTATGGTGGTAGCTGCCGCCACAAAGAAGGAACTGGCTGATCCTTCAGTGCCTGTCCATCCACCTAACAAGGAATCTAGGTCCATGGATAGGTACGGGAAGCGGATGTTCTCCTCAGCGACTTTTACCATGCGTTCGCTGAATTACCTGTGCCATTTCACTCGTCTTCAAAGGGACTTGGTCAAGGAAGCGAGTGAGATGTTGAAGGACCCTACAGCTGCGGGGTTCCAAGAAAAAATGAACACGCAGCTGGCTATCCTTAATTCCATTTCCAACTCCTCCATGCGCCTCCTCTCTTATGCGGCCGATGGAGCGAGCAGAGCCGCAGGAACAGGGGTAGCCTTACGTAGGCACGCCTGGATGCGGCTATGCAACTTTGCGGAACCTTTCAAGACGTCTTTCACGAACTCCCCTTTGATGGATCATCTCTTTTTGGTCCTCAAGTGAAAGAAACCCTGACTAGGTGCGAGACTGATGGCAAGACCCTTTCTGCCGTCGGAGTCCGTTTTTCGACTCCTTCTAGGCCTTACCCCAAAGGCCAGAAGGGTGGAAAGATGTGGTTCCGTAAACAATCTCAAGGGACTTCGCCTGACGCACAGAGTCGTTTTTCCTACCAGAGGCAGAGGTGGGAATAACAATGGTAGACGCCGCCCTAGGGGCAGGGGGGGTCCGCAGAACCAGGGCAATCGGGAAGCCTTTCCTGACAAGCCCTTTCAGCATCCCTGAGGTGTTGCCCGACTGCCCATCTTCGGAGGCAGTCGGGGGAAGATTGTCACTGTACCCAGAAGCCTGGCTATCCTTGACACAAGACAAATGGGTACAGTCCATCATTTCCGAAGGTTATTCCATCCCCTTTCTTCGTTTTCCAAATCAGTCAAAAAAATCCCTTCCAGATGTTCCACCCGCTCAAAGGGACATAGCAGCTTTGGAAATTTCAAAACTGCTTGCAAAAAGAGCTATTCAGCCAGTGCCAGCAGACCAACAAGGATCCGGAATCTACTCAAGGTTCTTTTTAGTTCCAAAGAAAACAGGGACTGGAGACCAATTTTGGATCTCAGTATCTTGAACAGATCGGTCAAGAAAACAAGATTTCGGATGGTCACGCTGCAATCCATTCTTCCCCTATTGGGAAAAGGAAACTGGATGTGCTCTATAGACCTTCAGGACGCGTACTATCACATAAAAATGAACAGACGCTCCAGAAGATTCCTCCGCTTCAGGCTGGGAACCAGTCATTTTCAATTCAGGGCCCTGCCCTTTGGTCTCACCACTGCCCCCCGGGTGTTTACCAAATGCATGGCAGTGGTAGCTTCTCAGCTGAGACGACAAGGATTCCAGGTGTTTCCATATTTGGACGACTGGCTCCTCACAGCTCCCACCAAGCATCTCCTTCTGATGGCCAGAGATTACACTTTTCGCGTCTGTCAAAAACTGGGTATCTCAATAAATTGCGAAAAGTCTGTTTTGTCGCCTTGTCGTACTATTACCTACATAGGCGCAAATTTAGATACTGTAAACATGTCTGCAACACTAACGAACCAAAGGATATCAGACATTCAAAAATTGGTGTCACTTCTTCTCAACAACAACAGAGCCAAAGCCAGGTTAGTTCTAAAGGTGTTGGGAATCATGGCAGCGGCCATACCTCTCCTCCCATTGGCCAGATACCACATGCGGATCCTTCAGTGGATGCTCTTTTCTCAATGGTCATACCAGGAACTTCCAATGTCTCACACCATTATGATCACGCAAGCGTGCAAAAAGCATCTCATGTGGTGGATATCTTCCCCCCAGCTCCTGTTGGGGAGACCATTTGTTCCACCTCCTCCGGTTGCTACTCTGACAACGGATGCCTCCCTGATCGGGTGGGGGGGCATTATCAGGGCAGGACAGTCCAGGGCACATGGCAACCAAACGAATGCCACTTGCACATAAATGTTCTGGAGATGAGAGGAGTGCTTTTAGCGTTGCAAGCCCTTCAAGACTCTCTTCCCTTGGGAACGATTGCAATCCAGACAGACAATATGTCTGTAGTGTGGTACATCAACAAACAAGGCGGAACCAGATCATACCCCCTGTGTCGAGAAGCACTCAGACTGTGGCAATGGGCGATTTCTTCTCAGCGTTTTCTGATAGCAACGCACATCCCGGAAGTCCAATCACATTGCGGACAAGTTGAGCAGAGCTATTCTCATGCCTCACGAGTGGTCTCTGAAAGACTCTGTAGTGAGAGAGATATTTCTCAAGTGGGGTCAGCCTTGCTGCGATCTTTTTGCTACTCCCCAAAACAGCAAGTGCAGAGAATACTTCACTCTATTCCCTTTACCAGGCCAACCCAGCAGGGACGCGCTAGTCCAACTTTGGCCCCGGGGACTTCTGTATGCATTTCCTCCTTTCCCACTGATCTCTCAAGTAATACAGAAAGCTATCGCTCAGAAGGCCTCATTGATCCTCATTGCTCCTTACTGGCCTCGACAAGTGTGGTTCCCCTTTCTACATCGATTTCTTTTGAGCGACCGTGGAATCTGGACCTAGTTCCAGATCTTTTGATCCATCAGTCGGGTCAGTTTCATCGCTCCCTCCCCTCTCTGAACCTCACTGCTTGGTTCCTCCACTTTCAACCGTAGCCAGGCTTCCTCAATTATCTCACTCTGTTAGAGATATTTTGATAGCTTCCCATAAATCTTCCACTCGAAAGATTTATTTGAGTAAGTGGAAACGCTTCTCATATTGAGCACAAGGAAAGGACATAGATCCTTTCACCGCTTCCATCCAACTAGTCCTTGATTTTCTTGCTGAACTCTTCCATGCAGGTTCATCTCCATCTACTCTTAAGGTTCAATTGGCAGCTATTTCTAATTTCCATGTGGGTATTTCTGAATCTGCCCTAATGTCCCACAAACTCTGCAAAGCCTTTTTGAAAGGAGTTTTTCTTCTCAGACCTCCTGTAAGAAATCCTCCTTCTCCTTGGGACCTAAATTTAGTTCTTGCTTCTTTGATTCTTTCCCCTTTCGAACCTGCAGCTTCATGTTCCTTAAAGTTATTATCATGGAAAACTCTCTTTCTGGTGGCTATCACATCAGCTAGAAGAATTTCAGAACTTCAAGCACTCAGTTGTCGTTCTCCTTACCTTGTGTTCCATAAGGACAGAGTTTCCTTACGAACTAACCCGTCCTTTTGCCTAAGGTGGTTTCAACATCAAATCTAAACCAATGCATTGACCTCCTGTCTTTTTCCCGGAGTATTCAAATAGGTCTGAACAAAATTACACTACCTGGATGTTCATCGTCAATTAAGGTACTACTTGGACAGGACGAAACTATTCAGAAAATCTGATCAGCTGTTTGTCTCCTATGCGGAAAGCAGAAAGGGACTTCCAGTTTCAAAGGTATCTTTATCCAGATGGCTAACATCTCTGATTACCCTTGTTTATGAGATTAGACACCAAAACTGCCTAATAAACCTAAAGCCCATTCCACCAGAGCTTTGGCTACTTCTCTAGCCTTCCAAGACAGACTGCCTATTGACACCATTTGTGCAGCGGCTACTTGGGCTACTCCTCACACTTTTATTTCCCATTATAAGTTGGATTTAGCTTCTAGGCATAGAGCTAATTTTGGTTCCACTGTTCTCAGGAGTCTGTTCCGTTAGGCCACCCGGGACAAGGTGCTAGGGACGGTCCCATCCAGCAAGAATGAAGGCGAGATAGACAACTTAACATATAGAAGTTATGTTCTTACCATAACGTTCCATGTTAGTTGTCTTCTTCTCGCTTCTTCTTGCGTCCCACCCTCCTTCCCCCTGGCCTGGACAGACCTAGAGGAGTTGTGATCGTGACCTCTCTTTCTACCACCTCTTTCTTAGTCATATGCTATTATGCATATTTTCTTGTTTCAGGATATAGGTCACCCCTTTTCTTCCTGCTGTTAGAGGTGGATTCTGTTTCACAGTTATACTGTTTTTGATATAAGCTGGGTTAGCTTACAAACGAGATCTGAGGTAACTCTCGCCTAGCATTGTGGGATATAAGGGGAGCCTCGAGCCGGTGGAACCAACTCTCGAGCTTTTAGAGTGGCCGAGTCGGAGCCGAGGTCGGCTCCGAACCCATCCAGCAAGAAGAAGGCGAGAAGAAGACAACTAACATGGAACGTTATGGTAAGAACATAACTTCTATTTTAAATATATAGCTTCTCCTGCTCCAGTTTCACTGGACCAGAGTAGTTTGCTCAGTCTGGCTCAGGTTCTCATAAGTTTGTTGATTGTTCTTATGAGGTTGTTTCTGATAAGAGAAAATTAAATTATTCTCTTCCTGAAGAGATTCAAGAAATTGAATCTGGAGTGGAATTTGTCACAGCCTGTGGTTCCCCTGATACCCAGCCTGTTGCACCTATGAAAGCACATAGAAAATACAAAGTTCCTCATTCTTTCAAATTTCTATACACTCATCCCAGACCTGACCCAGCAGGTATAGCTTTAGTCGATCCAGCTCCTGCCAAACATTTTGTTAATTCTAATCCTTCCCCCATCTGACAAGGATGATACAGTAATTGATACATTTGGGAAAAAAGTGTATGCCCCTGCAACTTTAATTTTTAGAATTTTGAATTGTCAGGCTCATATGTTAAAGTTTATTCTGACCTAATTGTGAAAGTATGAGGAGTGTTTTATCTGCAGTTCCTTCCCTTCAGGAAAAATCTGTTTTGTGTTGTTTAATTTCTTCTATTTCTCAGGTCACTACTCATTGTTTAAAGTGGATTTATGACTCTGTAGATCTACATCTAGGGCTGTTGCTACTGGCACTGTGTTTTGAGAGTTTGCCTGGTTGCATTCTCGTAATATCCCAGACTATATAATAAATGCGATTTTAAATGCAACTTTGTATAGAGATTTAGTTTTTGATTCCTCTGCTGCAGAGGTTATCAAAAAATGTAATGAGAGGGGTAAGCTGATACAGAGAATATATCAGATTTTTCAGATCTCCCTCTCTAAATTTTCCAAGGGTTTTTCTGCTCCATCATCCAATTTTGGAAAGAAACAAAACAAACAGTTTCAGCACAATGCTGGTAAGCAGACATTTATAAAACAATGGCAGGGAGGTTTTAAAAAGAAAGCAGGGACTTCCTCCAGAACAAAGGACAGTCAAATAAGTCAGAATGACTGTGTAAAGGACCTTGTCCCCCCAACACGCACACAAACGTCCACCCTGGCAGTCATTTATCCCTTACAGAAAGTCTGAATGCCCATTTCTGTCTTTAGCAGCCATTTGTTTCAGACAAATGGGTTCTGAGAGTGATTCAGCAAGGTTACAAATGGCAGTGGGAAGAAATCCCTCCTTTCCAGGGTATTGCTCCATGTCCACCAGATCAAACCTCTCTGTTCCTTCCAGCCCTACATCACGTGCTTTCTCAGGTCATAGAAACAGTTCCTGCATCCCATTTGGGAAGAGATTTTTATTCAAGTGTGTTTCTAGTGCCAAAGGAAAAAAAAAATACATGGAGACCAATCCTGGACCTTTCTTTCCTAACACAGTTTGTGATGGTGCCCTTGTTCAAAATGCTTTCATTTCCCAATCTCTTACCCCTTTTTCTTCACTTGAGTTTTTTGGTAACCTCAAATACAAAAGATGCATATCATCACATTCTTTCCATCTGGATTAATACAAAAGATGCTCATCACATTCTTTCCATCTGGATTTCAGACATTTCTTAAGATTTTATGTGTCTGGATCACATTATTAGATGTTCATCATATTGATCACTGCTACAGTAGCCTTAGCTGAATAGGTTATATCCTGCATAGGATAACAGCTGGCCAGCTTCCAAAGCTGGAGAGATAAGTTCGCTTCCACATTTAAATGTATTATTTAAATGTACTTTCCTGGTTAGGAAAGTTGTTTTTCATTGTAAGAGTTTGGGTTTTAATGGACTGCCACAAGTCTTAACTGTACTTTAAAAAGGAAACTCACTTTATTCTTGTCAGTTTGTAAGTAGTTAAAGGTAATTAAAAACTGTTTTTTCTGTGAAGAACCCACATTCATTTTACTTTTCGGGGCTGGCAAAGTGTATTAAAGTGCTTTTTGCTTTGATTTTGTTGGGGGAAGTCAGTTTTAACTACTTTACATTTTTTACTGGCTTATTGCTATTGGTTTTCATTGGGAAAGAGGCACAAT
This sequence comes from Protopterus annectens, assembly GCF_019279795.1. Classification (NCBI taxonomy): domain Eukaryota; kingdom Metazoa; phylum Chordata; order Ceratodontiformes; family Protopteridae; genus Protopterus; species Protopterus annectens. Next base: position 532,360,536 of record NC_056737.1, on the reverse strand, counting down.
TTTTGCCTTGACCATAGAACAAACTACCAGTCCCACAGTTGGGTCTTCTTCCAACCATAAAAAGAAAAAGCTAAGCTAACAGCCTTTGCCACAACAGCAGGCAAGCTGCTGTGGCCAATGCTGGTTCCTCAGACCACTCATCTTTTATACAGATCCCTCTGGTGTAGTACCTATAGGCACTATGGAGATAGAGTTAGTCATGTCCTCAGCAGCATAAAAGCTGTGAAGGGCTTGGCAAGCCAAACCTGTCTTTTTTAGTCAGCTCAGTTCAAGCTGACTGAGTGTGTGTAGGATGCCTCAAAACCTTGGAAGCTTATTTCCAATGCAGGGTGTAATCTGTGTAACACAGGCTACTGCAGCAGTGATCATTCAAACATCTACTGTCAGGGTAAGTTTACATACACAACTATACTTTCTGTGCTTTTCCCTTTGTACTATCCACTGCTCCAAGAGTGATCACAAAGTGTATAGCTCCAGTTGTAGAACTTGCACAGTGCAGGATATCCGCATTTTCCATAAACAGACAATTTGCTTATCTTTGCAGAGTCTTTTTCAAAGTGTCAAGAATCTCTCACTTTTTTGAGATGTTTCCTGCACAGGTTGGGATTCCAAGAGAACATTCAAAATTATTTTCTGACTCCATCACACAGGATTGTGCTCTTGGGGTGTAAGCTAGATGGCTCAGTACAAAGAGCTTTTCTTCCACAAATTTGTTCCAGAGGTTTTCCACTCAGAGCTCAGTTTCTGTGAGGGAATACCTCAGGATTATGGGTCTGATGACATCTGTGATTCTCATGATACCTATGGCAAGACTCCACATGAGGATACAATGGTATCTGAAGTATCTTTGGTCCGAGAACAACACGCATTATTTTTTCATATTCAAGTTCTGGGATTTCTGAGAAAATAAATCACTTGCTGGAGATGTGAAATATACCTGAATCCAGGTTTCTCCTTCCCCCGTCTTCTCCAAAGCAGTCAGTAACCACAGAATCCTTGGACTTTGCTTGGGGAGCAGTGCCAAGGAGGATAAAATTGCAAGGTATCTGAGACAACAAAGACAGACACAAGTACATAAATATAAAATATGTGCTTGTCCTTATCAAGGCACTCAATTCCCTAAACCACCTTTAGTCTCCAGGACTGCTTCTAGTTGTTACAGAGATGTGGTACATAAACAAGTAAGGTGTACCAGGTCTTACATGCATGCAGACTAACCATGCTAGTAAGAGATATAGCTTTACAGCACAATCTTTATTCTACAGGCACCCTACATCCCGTCAGAGCAAAACTGTGTGGTAGACAAGCTGAGCAGGACAAGGGCAGACCCTCACAAATGGAAACTAGATCAGGAGATCTCTCAAGAATTGATCCATCTGTGGGAGTTCCTCAAGGAGACCTTTTTGCCTCCTCTTTAAAAATCCACTGCCAAAATTCTGCTGTAGAGCTCCATGCAAGAAGGCTTTGAAGACAGATGCCTTCTTTTCCTTTAACAGCAACAGATTATTTTTGTAATCTGTATATATAAATGTATTGATTTGTTTGTTTGTTTTGGAGCTTTTCTCCCCGGGCCTCCACTGAAAACGGGCCCATTAGCCCAGTGGACTTCCCCAGTAATCAAACTGAAATAAATAAATAAATAAATAAATAATAGGAATGTTCCTGGATACCTTTCCACCCTTTCCACTGATATTTAGGGTACTTCTGAAGATTCAGAAGGAATCCTCCACAGTAACTGTGGTCACTCCCTTCCAGCCCAGGCAACAGTGGTTCTCACTTCTTTTGGAATTGTCTAGAGGCAGTTACCATAAGCTTACTCACAGATTGGATCTACTCGCACAAGAACGTGGGTGTTTGATACATCCTGACCCTAAACACCTTCAGCTGACTGCTTGGATTATAGGGTCTTAATACCTTTTAGACACCTGTTTACCTTGGCTGTGCAGCAGGTGCTAATGGAGTTTGGAGCCTGCTGCTAGAAAATCATGTATTAGCAAATGGAAAAGGTTTTCTAGTTGGTGCTAGCAATGTGACCTGCGCCCTTTCAGGGCTAGTGTTTCTCGGGTTTTTATGATTCTTGAGTGATTTACTTTACTATGCCCTTTGTTACTTCTCTATAAAGGTTCATTTGTCAGCCATTTCCTCATGTCTGTCCATGGATCCCTCTCTTTCGAGGCATTTCTATGTCAAAATGTTTTTGAGAGGGGTATTGCATAAGACACTTCCAAGAAAACTGGTGGCTGCTCCTTGGGATCTTAATTTTGTGCTAGAGATGCTAACAGTTGCTCCATTTGAACCAGCTCATCTGGCTTACTTGAGGTTCTTAACATGGAAAACAGTTTCACTGGTTTCTCTGAATTCTGCAATAAGCATATCTGAGTTGTGAGCTGTTATGGTGAATCATCTTTATCTCATTTCCCCCAGAGATGGGGTTTCCTTGAGAACGAATCCTATTATTCCTAAAATGGTATTCAGATTTACTTTAAGCCAAACTATCGATCTTCCTGTGTTTTTTCCTGAATCCCAAAATGGGGGGGGGGGGGTACTTCATACTTTGGATGTCCACAGACAACTCAGGTACTGACATGACAAAACAAAATCTTTCAGAATTTCCGATCATCTTTTAGTTTCTTGTGAAGGTAAGATGGTACATCCTGTGTCAGATCAGACTGTTTTTAAAATGGTTATCTCGTGCTTGTTATTCCCACCACAACAAAACTATTCCAGGCATGATCGAGGCACATTCTACCAGGACCTTGACTTCATTTATGACTTTTTGCTATTGGTTGGACTCGAAGTATTCTATAAGTAGCAACTTGGTCCTTGTACATACTTTTACTAATCAGTACAAACTAGATTCCTTCTTCAGGTCTAGGTCAGTGTTTGTTAGAACCATTCTCTAGGAGCTTCTTGGTCCTACTCAATCCACCGTCCAATTGTTTTAAGCTATGGTAATCTACCCATATGGCTAAGGCTACTGCAGCAATGATCAATATGAAGAACATAATATACTTTTATAAGTAAACTTACCCTAACAGTAGATGTTCAAATGATTATTGCTGAAGTAGCTGCTCCCGCCCCCCCACCCCATTTTGGATGTGTTTTTATGTCAGGATGTGGAAATTTGTGCTTTGTTTTTCATAGCAATGTCCTCTCAGGACTCAGCTTCCTTCTTTCAGTTAAGCCTGTCCTTTTAGTCAGCTTAGCTCGAATGACTAATGGTTTGGGTGCATAGATGGACGATGCCCTGAAACTTTGGAATCTGGCTGGCTGTTAAGTCCTATGCAGGACATGACCCATATAGTTTAGGCTACTGCAGCAGTGGTCTTTCAAACATGTACTGTTATGGTAAGTTTACTTACACAACTGTTATGGTAAGTTTACTTACACAACTGTGCTTTCATAGCCCTCTTTTGTGTTGAAGCAAGAATTTTGTCATTCAGGAATCTGAGGTGCTCATACATGGGTTACCATTGCAGCAGCAGTAGCAGTAGCCTAAGCTATTTGGGTACTACTCTTTGTACCAGCGAGTGTCCCAAAGGTATGAGTGCCTTTATTGTGCTCCAGTTGGCAGGACTGCTTGAGATGCTGTCTAGAAAAGACAGTTGGAGTGCCACAATACTTCAAAGCTTTTTTTTAGCTGGAGCAAGGGCTACTTTGATGGGCCTCGTGGTTCTGCCATTCAGCTAGTGATTCTTCAGTAGCTGGGCAGATAAGTCCCCGCTGGGAAAATCCTAGCTATTTTATAAATTTTATGACAGAAAATGTATTTTTCTAGTCAGTTTATTCACTTTTACTAAGAAATAAAATGACTTCCTGTTACTGCACTGGGACAACTGTGTTATTTTGGTACTTGTGTAAACTTTTTGTGAGGAGCAATTTACTTTTTTACTAAAAACTCTAATATTTACTGACATTTTGTGTATTGGGACAGGATATTTGTTGTGTCTAGCTTACATTTTCAGTTGTCTGTTTTACCCTTTGGACTCTTCCACCGCACCAAGGATATTCACAAAATGCCTAGCTCCAGTCATTGCTTGTTACAGGTCATTCATATTTCCAAGTTTGGATGATTATTGTATCTTTTCAGATTGTTTTTTTAGCTGTCAAAAGACTTTAGCAACTGTTCGGGGACTTCTGCTCAGTCTTGTGTTTTAAATTAATATGAAGACACCTTCTGTCATTGTGCTTCACAGAATGATTTTCCTTGGATGTATGAGTTTCTGCAACCTAAGCCAAACATCTGCAAGGAAGTTTCTAGGATTCTATTGTATATGGTATCCTTGATAATCATGCTGTCCTTTGCCAGGCAGATACAGTAGTATCCCATTATTATTATAGTTTCAGCATTTTCACCATTTGACTTTTCAGATTCCCATTCTGGGATTCATATAGACAGAGACTAAGTGGTGGGTAGACCAAATAACTTGCAATCCAGGTCCTCCATTCTCCCTTTCAAACTGTTCCCCCATCTAGTCAGTTGCCACAGACACTTCAGACTTGGTGTGGGGAGTTGTTTCAGTAGGCAAAACAATGCAATTTCTGTGGGATCCGATGGATAGACAGAAGCACATAGTGTCAGAGATGTTGGTCATCATGAATGCTTTGAAGATCTTAAAATATCACTGGTCACCAGGATATCTGCAAGTGTGCACAGACAACACCACAATTATGTGGTGTATAAACATGGGGATTAGAGATCCTACCATATTTGCAGACCAGCTATGATAGCCTGTGTGTGACTCTTCAGGCTTCATACTTTGTGTCAGAGCAAAACCTAACTGCAGGCAAGTTTATCAGGACCAGGATGGACCCCCTATACATGGAGACCTCATCCTGAGGCCTTCCATAACTTGATCTGACTGTGGGAAACATCTTTAGTGGATCTGTTTGCCTTCTCTCAGAACAAACAGCTAAAGAAATTCTGCTGTAGTATTCCTTGCAGTCAGGCTTGGATGACAGTTGCTTTCTCATTCCCATGGATGGAAGTATTCTTGTATGCCTTTCCATCCTTTCTGCTGATTACCTGGGATCTTCTAAAGATCCAGAAGGGCTGTCCAGAAATTGTGATGGTAACTCCTTTCTGGCCAAGGCAACAGTTGTTCCTCCCTTCTTTTCAGTCTGGCAAAGGGCAGTTACCACAAGCCTACCCACAGACCAGATTTACTCACATAAGATTGGAATTTTGACACAACTCAATCTGAAAGCTGTTCAGATAACTGCCTGGCTGGTAGAATTTTAATTCCTTTTTATGCACCTTTTCTTCCTGAGGATGTGCATCAGGTATTAAAGGAAGAGAAAAAGCCTGCTCCTAAAAAGTCATATATGCACAAGTGGAAAAGATTTACCAGTTGGTGACACTCAAAGAACCAGGGCACTTATTAGGCCCTATTGCCTTTTGTTCTTGATTATTTGTGTGAGTTACTGTCCAGTGGTTTGTTGTACTCCTCCATTAAGATACACCTGTTAGACAATTCTGCTTGCCTGCCCTTAGATCATCCCCTTTCAAAAAATCTACAAGTTAAACAGTTTTTGAAAGGGGTCTTGCATGCTATCCCACCTAGGAAACAGGTGGCTGCTACTTGGAATATTAATTTTCTGCTTTAAAAGCTCACTTTGTCTCAGTTTGAACAAGCTAATGAGATTAATCTGTGGGTGTTATGTAGTCCAATCTCGCCTACATTCTTACCCGTGGTTCGGAGCTGAACCTCAGCTCCAACTCGGCCATACTCTAGCTCGAAGTCTTCAATTGGCTCGTGGCTAAAAGGTATCCCATGGTGCAATGCACCTATCCCCCAGATCTCGTTTGCCACTCATACATCTCAGATGTGGCCTCACACTTGGCCGTGGCTAAGTACAAATTTTCTACTATTTTTTCGATTTAGTAGCTCCAAAGGCTATTTTAATAGCTAGTGTGTGTGTGTTTTTTACTTATAACAGTTTATTGAATTTTTCTGGTATCCCGTTTCCTTTGGTGTTTATGGGCTAGGCCCATTTCAGTTAGAGGACCTAGTCCTCCCCTGGTTTTTTTCTGTTGTTCTTGTTCTGATTGTATAGCAGGTTAATCTCCCTTGTCAGCGGGTTCCTTGTGGTGTGACTGTTGTTCCCCTGTTTTTTCCTGGGCTAGGCCTGTTTAACATTAGGACCTAGTCCTCCCTGTGGTTACCTCGTGGTCTCTAGACCCTTTAAGTTAGAGGCTCTAGTTTCCCGTGCTTCTTTGATTTCTGTGGTGAAGGTGCCCCTACCATTTTCCCCTGTGTGTGTGTGTTCTTGTCTCAACATGTCTAAGGAGTCTAAGGAGCACAGGCCTTCGGGCTTCAAAAAGTGTGTTAAGTGTAACAACAAAATGTCTTTGATGGATGGGCACTCTGGGTGCATATATTGCTTGGGGGCTATTCATTTACAGGAATCCTGCTTGTTCTGTCACGCTTTCAGCCCCCACATGCTGTAAGAGAGGAAGAACAAGCTAATTTTAAGAGGACTGCTGAAACCTTCTTTTGAAGAGGATTTGGAAAGATCCTCCAGTTCCAAGTCCTCTCCTTCCAAATCAGACAAAAAGATGGACAAAAAATCATCTAAGAAGTGCTCTCCAGCTCCGTCTGTCTCCTCTGAGCCACCGGAGAAAATTATTAAAACTTCAGTTGCTTCTTCAGCTCCACTGGCTTTGGGGCCGACAGAAGACAGTGCTTCGATGATGTCTACATCGGCTCCAGGTTGATTGGAGCAGGTGTCATATTTGTCATTTGGGAGCTGGTCTCCAGTTTTTCAACAGGTCTCCCAGACTCATAGGTCTCCCTCTATAGGGAGATCCAGATCCTCGACCATGTCCTCTAGATCCTCCAGGACACTTTCCGATGACGATGTCGATAGAGTGGTGAAGAAACTTCTCCAGTCATCGGTGCTGCCTAAATTGCTTTTGGCTCTGGCCCAGTCGGCTCCAGAGCCTGTCCTCCCTTCATCTTTGGCTGTTCCTCCTTCGGATCTTTCTTCAGAGCCAGAGCTGTCGGTTCCATCTGATGCCTCAAGATCGGCTCGTTACCTGTTCTGGCATCTCTGTTCTGAACTCCACTCCGACCCTGTCAGTGCCGTCCATGGGGTCCAGGATTCACAGCTTGCCGATCGGAGCCGAGAGGAAGGTATCGGGCATATCTTCTTCGGCTCCGAGCCTTCCTCTCAGCGCTTCAGCTCGGGTGAGCATGGACCCGACATCAGCTTTGGACCTTATTTCCTCAGCTCCGAGCCTGTCTTCTGTAGTCGACCTTCGGAGCCGGGGGGATCAGCTTTCAAGGTCATGAGGAGTATGCTGGCCAGGTCATAGGCTGCATCGTATGGTACCAACACTCTTCCCCCTCCAGCACCGATATCAGTATCAGATCACCCTCTATCTAGGGACAGCGGAGACCTAAGGCCTCAGGATACCACCATGAGTGGTCCCCAGCTTTCTGAGGCCTCCCTGGATTTTTTACTCGAGGAGCCACCCAGAAAGAGAGTGTGCAAGAGGAAGCACATTGACTCCCAAGATGAGTCCCTCACATCTGACACCAACCTTGAGGAGTCAGAGGGGTCCCCTAAGTCGTCATCTGATGATATCTCTTTTTCAGATATCTTGGAAATACTGAGACAGAGAGGCGACTGGCCATCTAAAGCCCATTCTGAGGAGGAGTCAGTGTTCCTGAAGGCCTTTGGGTCCCAACCCTCTGCCTCTTGGGTTTCTCCTCCATTTGATGAGCTCCTGGACCTCGTTTGTCGAAAGGTGTGGGAAACTCCGGACACTGTGGAACCGGTCCCTAGGAGACCCAACAAGTTTTTGTCCGCTCCCCCCGATAGAGAATGTCTTACAAAGGCATTCCAGTAGATGCCATGGTGGTGGCAGCAACCACCAAGAAGGAATTGCAGAAACTTCATCTGCCATCCATCCCCCTAACAAGGAGCCCAGGGCTATGGACAGGTATTGGAAGCGTGTGTTCTCTTCAGCGACCTTTACACTGCAGTCGTTGAACTATTTATCGCATTTTACATGGCTCCAAAGAGATCTCCTAAAGGAGTTGGGAGATTCTCTACAGGGTAACATTTCTGATACTGTGGCTCAGAAAGTCAATGCTCAGATGTCCACCCTAAATTCTATTACCAACTCCTCCATGAGGCTGATCTCGTACGCAGCTGATGGAGCGAGCAGGGCTGCAGGTTCCAGAGTCTCTCTTAGGAGATACTCCTGGATGCGCCTGTGCAACTTTGTGGAGGCCTTCAAGTCTACCTTCACGAATGCGCCCTTTGATGGTTCATCCTTATTTGGAACCAAGGTGAAGGATACTCTCACTAGATGTGAGCAGGAAGGAAAAACCCTGTCTGCCGTGGGAGTCCATTTTTCCATGCCTTCTAGACCTTATCCCAAGGGCCAGTAGGGTGGAAAAATGTGGTTCAGAAAATTGCAGAGGTTTATTCATGATGCACAGAGTAATTCCCCCTCCAGAGGCAGAGGAGGGGGTGGAAATTCAGGTAGACGCCGCGCTAGAGGCAGAGGAGGCCCGCGTAACCAGGGGGACAGCGATTCCTTTCGTGGCTCTCCCTACCAGCGCTCCTGAGAGGAGGCCCGACTGTGCATCTCTGGAGCCAGTCGGGGGTCGCATTTCTCTATACCCTGAAGCCTGGCAGGACATCACCCAAGACGAGTGGGTATTAGAGATAATCCCTTTCTTTCATCTCCCCTCCAAACAAAAGAATCCCAGATGTCCCACCCAGTCAAAGGGAGTCTGCAACCTTAGAAGTTCAAAAGTTGCTGATAAAAGGAGCCATCCAGCCCGTCCCCTCAGACCAAGTAGGATTAGGGACTTACTCCAGATTCTTTTTGGTGCTGAAAAGAACAGGGGACCTGAGACCCATTTTGGATCTCAGCCGTTTGTACTTTCATGTAGAGAAGTCCAAGTTCGGCATGATCACATTACAGTCAATTCTCCCATTAGGGAAAGATGTGTGGATGTGCTCCATCGACCTCAAGGATGCTTACTACCATACAAAAATGGACAGGGCATCCAGAAGTCACCTACGCTTCTGGCTGGGAGCCAGTCATTTTCAGTTTTGCACCCTGCCCTTTGGTCTCACCACAGCCACCAGGGTGTTCACCAAATGCATGGCAGTGGTAACGGCTCACTTGAGAAGTCTGTGTTTCCGTACTTGGACGACTGGCTCCTGTCTGCCACCACCAGGCATCTACTACTACAGACCAGGGACGCCACTATTGCACTGTGCCAAAGTCTGGGAATCACCTTGAATTGGGAAAAGTCTGCATTGTTGCCCTCACAGCGTGTTACCTTTATCGGCGCCGAATTAGACACAGCACCTATGAGGGTTTTCCTGCCAGAAGAGAGAATTCAGGTTTTACAGCAGCAAGTATACTCTCTACTACCACTGAAGAAGGTCAAGGCAAAAGTGGTCCTCCAGCTGTTAGTGACCATGGCTGCCACGGTTATGCTAGTCCCTCTTGCAAGACTTCACATGAGGATTATTCAGTGGCTACTTTTTGCCCAGTGGTCTCTTCAGCACCTTCCGCTCTCCCACCTTATTGTAATAACCAACAGGTGCAAGCAGGATCTGCGCTGGTGGCTTCAAACCAGCAATCTCAACACGGGTATGCCTTTCATTCTTCCCCCTCCGATTGTTAATGTGACCACGGATGCCTCCTAGATTGGGTGGGGGGGGCATTATCTCAGCAGGACTGTCCAAGGCACATGCAGGAACATGAGATCCATTTGCATATCAATGTCTTAGAGATGAGAGCGGTGCTATTAGCGTTGCAAGCACTTCAAAGCTTTCTTCCTCTTGGGACAATTGCAATCCACTCGGCCAGCATGTCAGTGGTCTGGTATCTGTACAAACAGGAAGGAACCAGGTCATATCCCCTTTGCAGAGAGGCTCTTCGAGTGTGGCAGTGGGCAGTATCTTCCCAGTGCTTTCTAGTGGCAACGCACATTCCGGGGAAGTCCAACTTGTTTGCCGACAGGCTGAACAGAGCTATTCTAATACCTCATGAGTGGTCCCTGAACGAACAAGTAGCGGAATGGATTTTCTGCAGATGGGGTCAGCCTTGCTGCGATCTATTTGCCAGCCCCCTCAATGCCAAATGCAGCAGCTACTTCACCCTTATTCCCCCAGAGGGGGAAGCACCCAGGGACGCTCTACTTCACGATTGGCCCTCCGGTCTTCTCTATGCCTTCCCTCCAATTCCCCTGATAATGAAGGTTATTCAGAAATCACAGTCTTTGGGAAGCAAAATGATACTGATTGCTCCACACTGGCCTTGTTAGATCTGGTTTCCTTTTCTCCACCCTTATCTAATGGACGTGCTGTGGATTCTGGACCCAGAGCCGGATCTGTTGACTCATATGTCAGGGCAGTTCCACCCCTCCATCCAGACCCTCAGTTTGCCAGCATGGCTGCTCCAATTCCATCCCTAGTCAGGCTTCATTACTTTTCATTTCATTACTTTTCACCGGAGGTGGTTCATATTCTGTCTTCCTCCCACAAGCCTTCTATTAGGAAGATTTATTCCAGTAAGTAGAAGAGATTCTCCATTCGGGCTCATGAAAGACATGTCATGAAAGACAGATTGATCCCTATACAGCTCCCATCTCATCAGTTTTAGAGTTTCTGTCTCAACCAAGGTCTAGGTGCTAGGGACGCTGTCCCAAGGGTAAGAATGTAGGCGAGATTGGAATACATAACATCAAGATGTTATGTACTCACCATAACGTTCGATGTATGTAGTCCATCTCACCTCACATTCTTACTAACCCACCCACCTACCCCTCCTGGAGGACCTAGAGGTCAAGTCTCTGGTTTCAGCACGCCTTGATATGTTGAGTTGGTTTTTCCTCTCAACGTGTTTGTGTGTGTGTGTGTGTGTGTGTGTGTGTGTGTGAGCTCACAGCAAACAAGATCTGGGGGATAGGTGCATTGCAGCATGGGATACCTCTTAGCCATGAGCCAATTGAAGACATCGAGCTAGAGTATGGCCGAGTCAGAGCCGAGGTTCGGCTCCGAACCCACGGGTAAGAATGTGAGGTGAGATGGACTACATACATCGAACGTTATGGTGAGTACATAACTTCTTGTTCTTAACACAGAAGACTATTTTGCTTATTTCTCTGACATCTGCTAGGCAAGTATCTGAGTTACATGCACTTATCTTGAGTCAACCCTACCTTATTTTTCATAGGAATAGGATTCTCTGAGAACAAATTCCTCATTTATGCCTGGCGTCATCTGAATGTTTACTTTAAGCCAGACCATTAATCTTCCAGTCTTCTTTCCTAATCCAAAGAACAAGGGAGAAGTAATGTGTCATTCTCTGGATGTACAGAGACAGCTCATATACTACCTAGACACTCAACCTTTCAGGAAAGCTGACCAGCTGTTTATCTCCTATGAAGGTAACAGGAAAGAACAACCTGTAATTAAGCTATTTCTAGATGGTTGATGTTCATCGTATTTCACTGTTGCAGTCATTACACTTGGGTTATCCTGCTGGCAGGCTATCCGTAGTTGGCCTGAATTCCAAATTCCTGGTCCAGCGAAGGTTGCTGTTGCCTCTTCCCTGACGTCAGTGCACCAGGGGTATAAAAGATGCAGCTGACGCCATTTTCTCCAGTCTTTCTTGCCACGCAGTGCCCAAAGCAAAAGCAGTTCGCAAGTGCCAGTCGGCCGACTCCTGAGATTTTCGAAATCGAATTTCAGATCCGAAGTCTTCAATAAAGCTAAGTACCCCATTGGGGAAACTTTTATCTTGCTCCAGACCGATGTCAGAAAAAGTTAACAATTGTATTTCTTATGGGAAGCAAATACCTCATAAGGATTTCCACTCTTACTGTATTCCTTGCCTAGGCCCTGACCACGGCATTGCTAGTTGTCGGTTTTGTGCTAGATTTAACCAATGCACTATTAAGCATTGGTACGATTTTGCTTTTCATTATTTTGGCAGAAGGTTTAACTACATAATGCCATTGGAAAAACTGACGACTGGAATTCATAAAAAATGCAAGGATAAAGACAAGGACAAGCATCCGAGGTCCAAAACCGACGATGAAGCCTCTTCTAGGCCAGTCGCCAGTTCGCCGGTGCTCAGGAGGCACTTTTGCAGCCCCTGACTCCCGCTACCTCAGAGCCACAGACCACCTCCAACTCCCACGTGGAGACCTCTGGATACTCAAGGTATTGGCCCTTTGGAAATTAACCCCTCAGATGGGTCCGGAGCCACTGAGCAGGCATCGGCTTCTGAGGGTGTCTTCAGACCTACACAACTTTTTATAAAGCCTACTTCAGTTTCCAAGACAAAGTCTAAAATAGTTTTAAAGACAAGGAAACCAGTACAGCATTCTCCAGGAAAGGCTTCTATGCTTAAGAAACAGATGCTCAAAATGGCTGAAGACCTAATTACTTTGATCAGTGGTTCCCATCCCCCTCCTGATAAGAGGCCTAGGCAAGACACTGAATATGATTCCTCTGATCATGTTTCCATTTCCTCTGATTCCTCTTCTGATCAGGGATATTCTGTTCCCCCCATGAGGATTCTGATGCTGAAGATTCTATTCCTTCAGCTTCTCCTCCTGAGGACTATTCTTTTGGGGAAACCCTGCATAACACAAGGGAGCATTTCCATTGGGAGAGCCAGGATTATTCCGATTCTAAGAAAAGACTTGAGACTTTCTTTTACTTCCTCAGCACAGACCCCTTCAATTCTCCCTGTTCTAGACATAGTAGATGATGTTTTTTCAGAGTCCGGCCTGTCTCCAGACTCTTTACCTCCTGCCCCTGTTAAGCCGGACAGATACTACAGGGTCCCAGACTCCTATAAATTTCTTTATAAAAACCCTGCAGCTGACCCAGAAACTATCTCTTAGGGTCCCAAGGGGGTCAAGGCTGCTTCTGCCCAAAACCCTGTCCCCTCTGACAGAGATTCTAGGGCTTTGGACAGATGGGGGAAAAAGTTTACACTTCTGCTACCTTGGCTGTAATGGATTTAAATTGTCAGTTTCATATGCTCAAATATCAGCAATACTTAATGACTTTGTTAAAACAAAAAATTTTGACAAATTCTGAATGTTCTGAGAACAAAGATTTGCAGGATTTATTGCATGCAGCTGAACAAGTGGGAAAACATACTTTGCAATGTGGCTATGATTCACTGGAGGCCTCGTGCAGGGCCGCTGTTACTGGTTCTGTTATTAGAAGGCATGCTTGGTTAAAGGAACAGAATCTGCCTGATCATGTTAAAGCAAAATTATTGGATGCTCCATTACGGCATGATACTTTGTCTGGTGTTAAGGCAGAGGAGGTGTTAAAGAAAATGGAGGATAAGGCAAAATCTATGCAAACAGTAAAGGATTTCTTACAGGTACAGCCACCCAGATTTAGCAGGAAATGGCCCTCTAAGAATTGGTCCTTTCCAGTGTCAGACAAACCACAAAGAGGCAGATTCAGATGCCCTAGAGGCAGGCTACAGCCCCAGGGCCCATACAAGCCCAAACAATGGGGTGTTTCTACCTCCAAAAGTGGAGAAGACAAATCACAGTCTTATAGAAAACAGTCCCAATGACTTCCCTCTGCCAATGCCAAGCACTTATTTTTTGGCAACACCCTTAGGGGGAAAGCTAGCACTTTTTTCACAAAACTGGCACAAGATCACCCAGGACAAATGGGTCTTAAATATAGTCTCTCAGAGTTACACGTTCCACTTTCACACCCTTCCAAAGGCAAAAGGCATGCCAGACCATTAATGGCAAGAGGCACAAAAACAAGTTTCATCTCTCATGGACATGGGGGCTATTCAGCCAGTGCCACACCAAGAGCAGGGACAAGGATTTTACTCAAGACTTTTCTTAGTACCAAGAAAGGACAAAGCCTGGAGACCAATTCTGGACCTGTCTATTCTAAATACTTTTCTGGATGTCCCAAAATTCAAAATGTTGACTCTACAGCAGCTTCTGCCCATGCTGGACAAGAAGGCTTGGCTTGTAACTTTGGACCTGAAAGAGGCATACCTGCATGTCCCGATCAGACAATCTTGCAGAAGATACCTCAGATTCATAGCTGGCTCACTGCACTACCGATTCTCTGCACTGCCCTTTGGCTTATCTACTGTGCCCAGAGTCTTCACAAAATGCCTGGCACCAGTAATTGCATTTTGCAGGCAAAGAGGAATTCAAATATACCCCTACTTGTATGACTGCCTTATTCAAGCAAAGGACAAAGATATTCTACTACAGCATCTGGTGTTTGTAAAAAGATTACTAATTTGCCTAGGGTACACAGTAAACGAAAAGAAATCAAAACTAGTCCCCTCTCAAGAGATAATATTCCTGGGTGCAAGCTTAAATACAACTGCCCAGATGGCTTATCTCACACCAGCAAACAAAGGCATCTGACTTCTTACTTCAAAGACATGGCAACAAAGACCCAGTTATTTGCAAGAAAAATTCTGCAGTCTCTGGGCTACATGGCATCTTACATTCTACTAATTCCATATGCAAGACTGCATATGAGGAAACTACAATGGTATCTAAAAACTGTTTGGACTCAACATTGCCACAGCCTGGAAACAGTAATTGCTCTTATTCCATGCCTGCAACCGGAATTTCAATGGTGGGCACAGGCCTGTCACCACAACAAGGGACAGCCATTCACCTTACCCACTGCCAGGCAAACACTAGCAACAGATGCATCAGATTATGCCTGGGGGGACGCACATGGCAGGAAAATGTATTCAGGGCACATGGCCCACAAACCAAATGCATCTTCATATCAATCAAAAAGAGATGCTAGCTGTACAAAATGCCCTGACAGCCTTCAAGGACCTACTTCATCCAGGACAACTACTGATAAAGACGGACAATACTACAGTCATGTGATACATAAACAAGCAAGGGGGCACATCTTCCTACCCCCTCTGCAAGCAAGCCATGACTTTGTGGGACACAGCATTTACTTATCAAGTACATCTGCAAGCACAATACCTGCCAGGAAAGACAAATACTTTGGCAGACGAACTAAGCAGAAACCTCATGGATCCTCATGAGTGGAAACTGGACCCACAAATATTCAACATAACAGGGAAATGGGGATGCCCAGACATAGATCTATTTGCTTCCCCTCACAACTGCCAACTACAGAGATTCTGCACTCATACTTATCACAAGCAAGCATGGAAAGTGGATGCCCTTTCATTCAGCTGGAAAGCCCTTACAGTATATGCTTTCCCTCCTCTGCCTCTCCTCTCCAAGGTACTCCTAAAGGTCAGACAAGAGAAGCCAAAAATGATACTGATCACCCCAGACTGGCCACGCCAGCACTGGTACCCAATCCTAAAGAGCTTGTCTCAAGGCCCAGCCTGGACATTGCCTCTAATACCTCATTTGCTGACCCAACAGAACAATCAAATCCTGCACAGCCAACTCAGAACCCTAAATCTGGCTGCATGGTGGATAATGTAATCATTCAGAACACACCTCTCTCTAAAGCAGTTATGGATGTTATTTTGGAAGCCAGGAGGCCCAGCACCAGAAAATCTTATGCAGAAAAATGGAAGAGATTCTGTGCTTGGAACCAAACACAGGGACTTGACTTGCTTGAACCAAATATTCCTCAGATTTTGCAATACCTAACTGAGATGCTGGACAAAGGCCTATCCTTCTCATCAATTAAGATCCATGCCTCTGCTATTTCAGCTCATTAAAATACGGAACCACCTATTTTTTTTCATCCACTGCTAAGACAGATTCTCAGAGGAGCCAAAAACATAAGACCTCCAAGGAGAGCTCCATTTCCTACATGGAACCTCAATTTTGTCTTGGAAAAGCTCACTCTGCCTCCTTTTGAGCCTGCCAATACAGCAGAGATAAAATACTTGTCATGGAAAACCGCTCTTCTCCTAGCAATAACTTCAGCAAGAAGAGTCTCAGAGTTACAGGCACTAATGGCTGTGGAACCTTTTATTATTATCCATCAGGACAGGGTTTCTCTAAGGACAAACCCGACATTTATGCCTAAGGTAGTGTCCAGCATGGCTCTTAACCAAACCATACATTTGCCTACCTTTTATCCAAACCCATAGAATAAGGGGGAGAGACTTCTGCATACTTTGGACATACACAGACAGCTACGCTTTTACTTGGACAAGACTAAAGCCTTCAGAAAGACTGAGCAACGCTTAGTGGCATATGCTGCAGGTTCCCAAGGAAAAGCCATTTCAAAAGAGACTATTTCAAAATGGATAGGCCACTGCATTCGTTTCTGCTATTCACAACATGGCAAATCAGTGCCCAAGGGCATTAGGCCACATTCTACCAGAGCAGCAGCCACTTCAGCACCCTTCCTCAGAGGAGTACCAACCAAGGATATTTTGGAGGCTGCAACATGGACTTCAGTGAACACTTTTACAAAGCACTACCATTTACCTCTCTACTCTAAATCCAGAGCAGGCTTTGCCACTGCAGTTCTGCAGGGCCTTATAGCCACTCCAAACTGTATTTAGGCCCAGCCGCTCAACCTCAGCTTTGGGATTCAACCCAAGTGTAATGACTGTAACAGTGAAACACGATGAACATAGTACAGTTGTGTACCTACCATAAATGTAGATGTTCGAGTGTATTCACTGTTACAGTCCAGGTTACCCTCCCACCATCCCCCTTTTTCTTTGCTGGGACTCATCTGTACCTATCTATTCTATACAATCTATGTGGTGTATTTGCTTGTAGATGAAGGTTATGTGCATGCTTTTTTATGATCATAATTATTACAGCCTACCCTTTTGGGGGCACCTGACATCTGGGGCAAGAAAAACTGAAGAAAATGGCATCGGCTGCATCTTTTATACCCCTGGAGCACTGACGTCAGGGAAGAGGCGACAACAACCAGCACCGGACCAGGACTTTGGAATTCAGGCCAACTGCGGGTAGCCTGCCAGCAGGATAACCCAAGTGTAATGACTGCAACAGTGAATACACTCGAACATCTATATTTATGGTAGGTACACAACTGTACTTTTCATGCTATTACTTTTTATAATACTCACCACATTATACTACTTCTATACAGGATTGCAGGTCATTGAACAAGGACATTGGCTTCTTCTGTGGCTTTCTGGAAAGAGGTGGATTCTAGCAGTATTCTTGGAGCAGTATCTTGGTCTTCTGTATACACTTCTACAAAGCACTACAAACTGGATTCCTTTTCTAGGTCCAGCACAGGCTTTGTCAGGATCATTTTCTAGGTGCTCCTGAAGTTTTAGTTATTGACCTTCTTCCTTTTTTGTTACTCCTTACTAAGCTATGGAAGTCTACCCAAATAGCTTAGGCCACTGCAATGATGATCCATGTGTAAACACAGTGCAGCTGTGTAAATAACCTTAACATAACAGTATGTACTAATAGATCATCATTGTAGTAGCTATCCATCCCTCCAGCCCCCTATTGTTTCTCTTAGTGTTCTTTTTGTAGATGTCAAGGTGGTTTGTTTGCACGTCTTTGAGTACATTATAACTCAGTTTGTTTCCTAGTACACATATGCAGGGCTCTTGTCTTCTTCAAACGCAAAAAAATGCTCTGAAGTATTTTGGTACATCATCTGCTTTTTATAGGAAATACCTCAAGTTCTTCGGATAGTTGGAGTACATGGAAGGTGCTCAAAGCTTTGAGTAGCTGACAAGTGCAGGGGGATAATATTCAAATAGCGTAGGCTACTGCAGCATTGATTCATTAAAACATCTCCTGCTATGTTAAGTTCACTTACCAAGTTGTACTTTTCATTCCCTGAGAACCATCCAGTAATCTGAATGCAGCATCATTTACTGCCATTTATTGTGTGCAGGAAGCAGTACCATGGTCAGACAGTGGCAGAGGAATGGGAAGCCTACAAAAAGATGTTGAAGAAATCATATAAACACTAAATTACATTTAAAGCATGCAGATGAGGAGTGTGAAAATTCTAGGAAACTTTTTTCATACCTTGCATTTGTTGCAACAATGTGCCTTTTCAAACTCACATGAAAAAATGTCAGCTATTTAAAAAAATGTATGGCAAGCTAAGTCATCATCATCATCAGCCCAACTTTTTCCCATTTTTCTACATGAGGTCAGGTATTGTGTTAACTGTTACCATCTCTCGCAATTCAATGTCACACTCCTGCCTGACTATTGCAGATCATCTTTCACACAATCCTTCCACCTCTTTGCTGGACATCCTCGTTTCCTCTTACCTTCTTCCTGTCTGTTCCAAGTCTTCTTCAGCAGATTGTCTTTTGATTTTCTGTGTGTCCAAGCCACCTTAATCTGTTCACCTTGATCTTTTCTGCAATTGGAGCTACTTTGGCTTCTGCTGTTATGTCATCCTTTCCTCTTCTGTCCCACAGGGTGCATCCTACCACCCTTCTCAGACACTTAATTTCCATCACTTCTAGCTTCCTCATCTGCTCTGCCTTTACTGCCCAGGTTTGTATACCGTACAGTAGTACTGGATGCACCACTGTCTTGTACACCTTACTTTTCAGATTTTTTGGCATTCTTCTGTCATAGACTACACCTGAGACTCTGCCAGTTGGCTGCAGCCCCTCTAATTCTAGCTTTGACCTCTTCATTCAGACTTTCCTTCTCCCCAACAACCCCTTCCAGATTCTTGATGCTATTTACCTGTTCCACTGTCTTCCCTTCTATCTCAGGTCTCAGCTTCTTATGATTTCCCTAATATGCTGCCGTTACCACTGTCTTATCTGTACTTAATTTCATCCCATGCACCTTCAGTTTTGCATTCCATTCCCCTATCCTTTGCTGAAGTTCTTGCTCAGAGTTTGCATGTAATGCTGCATCATCTGCATAGAGCAACATTGTTGATCTGCCCCCCCCCCCGACCTGTTTGCTAATGTAGTCCATCACCAGTATGAACAGCAGTGGGCTCAGAGCTGAACCCTTGTGCACACCCACTCCCACTGGGAGCCCATCTGTGAGGCCAAACACTGTTCATAATCGATTCATTGTACACAGCCTGCAGTAATTCTACCAATGTTTCTGGGATTTCTAACCACCACTGTACTGCCCAAATCAGCCTTCTTGGGTCCTTGTCATATGCTTTCTCCAAGTCTAGGAATGTCCAGTTAGACTCTTTCCTCATCTTTAGCTTGCTCTCAACTATCTGTTTCACTGCAAACATTATGTCAGTTGTGCTGCATCCTGAGCTGAATCTGAACTGCTCATCTGTCATCTTACATTTTTCTACTCTGCATATGTGTTTATCAGTCACCCTCTTCAGAACTTTCATGCAGTGTGACAGGAGTCTGATGCTTCTGTACTGCCCACAGTTGTGGATGTCACCTTTGTTCTTGTACACTGGCACTAGCATGCTTATTCTCTAGTCATTTGAGATGTGTCTTTTTCTCCACACTGTAATGATTACCCTCTGGAGCTATTTCTCTCTTATCTCACCCAGCATTTTTATCATATCTGCTGTGCCTCATCTGAGCCTGCTGCTTTTCCCTGATTTCATTTTCCTTAGTGCTATTCTTACTTCTTCTAGGGTGGGCTCTTTTGTTTCACTGAGGCCTTTATGTCTTATACATTACTATAGGTTTGTAGGTAGGCTCTTCAAGCTAGTAAGAAACAAACAAATACAAAGGAGTCATACATTTAACTAAAATTGTTCATTTGGAATTCTGAACAGAATATTTTATCCTTAAATAATTTGAGATGAGGCATATTTTCCCCATTTAGTCATAACATAAAGATATTGTTATCGTCCTTGGTCCCCTCAGGAGTTGTATTTTTCCCAGCTGTTTTGTGATTCATCTTTAGTCTATGCTGATTTTGCACCAGGTGGAACTTGCATCAGTGCCACATATACATATTCAGCTCTGATATTCCCCCAGGCCATCTTCATTTTTCATAACACTTGTAATAGTTGTCTGGTGTCCCTGAAAAGCCCAAATTAATTTCTGTTCTTGAGGAAAGATCCTGGAACAAAGAAGCAGACAGACGAATCACCCCCCCCCCCCAATAAAATAAAAGATATCAGCAAAGAATTTAAA
Source organism: Protopterus annectens (assembly GCF_019279795.1). Taxonomy (NCBI): domain Eukaryota; kingdom Metazoa; phylum Chordata; order Ceratodontiformes; family Protopteridae; genus Protopterus; species Protopterus annectens. The sequence continues at coordinate 532,340,474 of NC_056737.1, read as the reverse complement.
TATTTCTATTTTCTAGTAATCTGTGAAACAATCAGAGATGATAGGTTATGGCAAAACTGACAGACTTTCAAAGAATATAGACAACATAAATTTCCCCTCATCAGAGAACTTAACAGAAGTTAACTTCTTAAGATACCACTGTCATCACTGGCTATGCCACTAAATGATTACCAGATGCTGATCCTTAATACAGATTTGAGTTTTATAAAATGGTGTGACATATAAAGCTGTTGGTTAATGACATAAACTGGAAATGTTGTGATGACAAAATTATGAGCTGTTTGGATGTTCCAGCAAAAAAGGATGGATGTATGGAAAGCCACAAGGTAGCTTGTGTTAATTAAAGTTAGTAAAGACTTAAAATATGGAAAAATAGAGTTATCTATTAATACATTAGCATTACCTTTTAGCAAAGCAAAGGAAAAGTGTATACTCCAATATATAAAGTAAAAGTGTAAAGGAAAGCATTTCAGAACAGTTGGAAATTTAATAGATAAGGAAAACAGTTTTAATTAGCCCAAAATATGGATTTAATGTAAAAACCAGGAGTTAATGGACAGAGGATTACATTAGAATATACCTGTGCTGTAGGATTAGCGTACAGTAGCTTACACCAGACAGTAAAGTTTTCCAGAATTCCTGGTTGTATCATTGAAAACCATATGAATTCCCATTGCACAGTATCAAATGCCTTGCTAAACTCAATTAGAGGGGCTGCTGTCTTTGTCTGCAGTTTATGGAATGCAGACTGTACATTCAGACATAAACATACCAAGTTCTGGCTACCCACTTTTCCATTAATAAAACCTAAATAATTTGCAATGATGGTTTGTGACAATGTTTTTTCAAGTATTTTTACTAGGGTTGTTGCTAGTATTTTAAGATCTATTTGTAATAAAGATATTGGACGATTATTAGCAGGATTTTAGGGAGAGGCTTTATAACCAATAGAATTTCTGTTGCTGTAATCTATTGTTTCAATTTAGTGATTTCGTTTTCATTAATTTTTCTCTTTAATTAGTAGCACCATCATTTCATTTTGCCATTTTCTACATTTCCATGCTAACACTTTATTAGACACTATGCCTTTGGCCCAATGAAAAACGTTTCCATCTTTCCCATTTTACTGAAATGCTATTATACAAGAATTGTCAATGTCTTTTATGAGGTAACATTTCTTTATACAGGCAGTATTACCCCCTCCTTTTTGTATGCTTTTTATTTTCTTCAATTTAATTTTCCATATTTATTTTTTCCTGTTTATTTTTCTTAGTTTATTATCAGCTTATTTTGTTTTACCCAGTGCTTACATTGTTTTTTGAAGTTTGTCCATACTTGGGATACTTGATTCTCCTGTTATGTACTCCCCAGTAACTGCAGAACCAGTCTTTCATTTTATTTTGAAACACAGCATTGTTAATTAAAAATAGGTCAAGCTTCCATTGTCTAAAATTGCTGTGAAGTGTGACTGGCTTTAAAATCACAGTCAGCTTACATGGAATGATAGATCCATAGTTTGAATGAGACATTCTTGCATCCACTATAATTGTGACCTATTAACTAACCACATGTCCTGTCTACTAATAACCTGTTCTGTGTCCATAAATGTGTAATCATTCACTGTCGGATTGTGCATTCACTAGATATCATCTAGATATCAACTATGCCAAATTCTTGAATAAAGCACTTTATTTCTTGTTGTACTTAGGACTCCACCAGGGGTGAATAGACTACCTATTTGCTGACTAATCTGTCACTACATTGAAGTCTCCCCCAATCAGTAACAACCCTTGAAAAAGCCATAAAAATTAACAAGATGTATTTGGCTAAGCAGTGTTTATATTAACAGTATGGTCCATCTTCCCACATTGCCTTTGTACTTTTTTGTATTACCCATCCCAAGGATTTCTGCAACAAAATTGCTACTCCCCTTTTTGCTGTATGAGCACATGCAGCATACTGTGGGACTGGCCATTTTGAGAAAATGCTTTCTGTGCATTTATGTTTTACTTTTGATTCCTTGCATCAGTACAAAATGACACTTATAAGTTATAATACTATTAAGAATAGCTTTACTGCACCATGGTGTTGACATACCTTTTACATTCCAGCCTACATATTTAATTCATGTGTATCCTGTTGGTCCAGACATTCTGACATAGCTGGTCATCCCATATTTTGATTAAATGAACCATTATTTGTTATAGTAACATGCACATATTTAGATTCTGCCACCCTACCAAGGTATAGTACTGATGAAGTGTGATTTTAATGAGATAAACAATAAAAAACAGAAGTTTATAACTCTATTCCACTTAATATAACAACACCATAGCGTAAGGCTTCACTCATGGACAAAGCATTGTTCCAGACTAATACAGAGTTGCCCTTCATGCTGTTATTAACAGATTTCAGTTGTGTCAAACAATAAATACAAATTAGCTGTACTTACCATTTATCTACTGGTGACATACATATTATGTAAAACATAGCAGCGAAATATGATACCATATTTTCGTGTAAATGATTCCTCTAAAGCATTACCAGATGTACAGCTTATGTCAGTATTTTCTGTATCTATATCACCACAGGATCCTTCAATAGTGGTGATTTCTTTGATTCCGATGAAAGCTTTTCTGTATTATCACCCTCACTTGATACTTCTGCATTTCATAAAGGGCTAATTTGGTTGTTGGAGACATTCTGCATTGAAAAGAACCCTGTAAGCAATACATAAGGTTTGCCCTGTGGCTTCACCTACCCATCCTTTCCCTTCTTAATGTATGGTAAATTTCTAGGTGATTTGATAGACAATCCATTGAGGGAGTAGTGTCACTTCTTATTTGGGTGGTTTGCTGGCACAAAATTTTTGACAATATCCATATACAGTTCCTTAGCTTTCTTGAACATAAAAGTATCCACTTCAGAAGGATCATAAAACCATACCTGTATGATCTGATGTCCTTTTTATTCTTCCTCAACGCATGGGTTCAGATCCGACTTTGACACATATTCCAGACTCTGGATCCAACTCTCAGGCTCCTTCCTCTACTCATAATGCCTTAGTCCATCCCCATTACCTCAGATCTTGTTTGCCACTATCGTGCCAAGATGCAGGTTCCTCTCTCAAGCTGCTATATAGCAAATATTTGTAAGTTAATCCTTTAAAAGTTAATTTTTCTGTTTTGTACTATTTCTCTTCTTCTTCCCTCTCATCTTATCACTGGCGTTAGGTCTGCTACTATTTTTTACATATAGTAAATCTATCTTTCTTAACATAGCTGGTATTCTGTTTACCTTTTTAATCAAAGTAATTCTTTTATGTTCCCATTGTTGGTAATTATTTCTTTCCTTATTTAAAAAAAAATGCCTCCTTTCTCTTCACTGTATTGTTTATTTACTTTAGTGACCTATTCTGTTGGTGTCCCTTTCCTTTTCTACCATGTCAGATAAACTGACAGGCTACAAAATGGAATGGGTCCTGGAGCTGAAGTGTTGGCATTGGATCTGTGGTGCTGGTATTGACTCCACAATGTTGTTGGATCTGCCTCTATCCCTTGAAGACTCAGCTCTAGACAGTTTGGGTCAAGTTACATTCTCGAGGCACGGATCTGAGGGTAGTAGATATCTGCCATCCCTGGGAACTTCAGTTCTGGTTCAGCTGATTGAGTTCTTCCCAGGTCCATCTACTTTTGAGGTTGTAAAAAGGGCTTTTTCTCTTTCCAGAGAACCAACTTCTGTTTTTGAATCCTACCCATTTTCCATTATTGGTTCCAAGCTCTGAGTCTATCAGACCTACTTCACAGGGACAGCCAGTTCCAACAAGTGTCCAGTCAATTCTGATAGAGGAACTCCCCCTCCCTTCCAGTACTTCCCCTGAACATCCCCTGGAGGAAGTACATTGGAAAAGAACATGCAAGAGGAGGCACACAGACTCCCCAGTGGAGGCTCTCACAAATGATACCAATTTTGATCAAGGAGAAGGATCCCCTAGAGTGCCACTGGATGACATCTCCTTTGGAGACATTTTAGAGACCTTAGACAAAAAAGTAGCTGGTCTTCCAAAATCCCCTCTCCATAAGAATTGCTATTTTGGAAACTTTTGGTTCTGGCCCATCTACGTCTTGGGCTACCCCCCCCCCCCCCAGCAGATAAACTCATCAATTTAGTTTCCCATCAGTCTTGGAAGGAACTATATGCCATTGAACCTATTCCAGAGAGATCTGATAAATTCTTAGCCCCTCCAAATGACAGACCTCATTGGAGCAAAGGATTCCTGGTTGATGCTATGGTGGTGGTAGCATCCACCAAGAAAGAGCTAGCAGAACAAAGCTCTTCTGTACATCCACCAAACAGGGAGTCTAGAGCATTGGGCAGATTTAGAAAGTGAGTCTTTGTCTTGGCGACTTTTGCCCTGAGGTCTCTAAATTTCCTGGCACACTTCACTAGACTTCAGAGAGCCAAAGAGTGAACAAATGCTCTCTCAGAGTCCATGTCTGCAGAGGATTTTAAAAGGACATCCTTGCAACTGGCCACTCTCTTGTCCATATCAAATGCTTCAATGAAGCTGATTTCTCAAACAACTGAGGGCACCTCACAAGCAGCTGGTTCAGGCATTGCCCTAAGGAGACATGCCTGGATGTGGCTATGTGACTTTGTGGAGCCTTTTAAGACATCCTTTATCAGTGCCTCATTTGATGCCATATTCTTTTTTGGGCCATCAGTAAAAGAGATGCTTACTCACACCGAACAGGATGGAATGACTGTGCCATGGGAATTAAATTTTCTAACCCTCAGTGAACCTTCTCCAGGAATCAGAGAGATGGTAAGAAAATACGGTTCCAAAAATCTCAGAGACCTTTCCAAGACCTGCACAGTGATAATTCCTCCAGAGGCAGAGGAGCAAATTCTAATGGAAGACATCACCCTAGATGCAGAGGAGGCTAGCAGAACCAGGGTTTACAGGATTCCTTTCTGATCGTCAGACCATTCTAGCACTCCTGAAGGGCTGCCCAACTGTTTACCTGTGGAGGCAGTTGGGGAATGATTGTTCTTGCACCTAGACACCTGAGCAACTATAACACAAGATCACGGGTGCTAAGAATAATATCCAGAGGTTATTACATACAATTTTTCCAACTTCCTGCATGCAAAAGAAAGAAGCGTCCTGACATTCCACCTAGTCAGAGGAAAGCACCAGCACAAGAAATCCAAAAGGTGCTAGAAAAAAAGAGTCATCCAAGAAATCCCACCAGACCAAATAGAATTCAGAACTTTACTCATGCTTCTTTTTAGTGCCCAAGAAAACAAGGGATCTCAGACCATTTTTTTAATCTAAGTAATTTGAATCGGTATGTGAAGAAGTCAAAGTTCCAAGTGGTTATAGTACAGTCCATTCTACCTTTTCTTCAAAAGAATGATTGGATGTGCTCAGTAGATCTTCAGGATGCATACTATCACATCAAAATAAACAGGTGCTCCCAAAGACACTTATGCTTTCGGCTGGGAGCTAGTCACTACCACTTCAAAGCCTGCCCTTTGGACTCAGCTGAGCCCCTAGGATGTTTACCAAATGTATGGCAGTGGTAGCTGCTCATCTAAGACTCAAAGGATTCCAAGTTGCTCCATATCTAGATAACTGGCTCCGCATCACCCCCTCCAAGGATCTCTTTCTGCATTCCAGGGACTATTTGCTCTAAATTTGCCAGTCATTAAGGATAAAAATAAACTATGCCAAGACAACCTAACATTAGTCCATAGCCTGGAGTTCATAGGTTCATAGGTAAGTACTAGGCTATCTGCCCGAGGGCATCTTTAAGCCTAGCCAGAATGTGTTGGCTTTCGCCGCCCCCTTAGATTAGTTCCCTGTGCCTCTGTCCAGCAGAGCCAATAGTTCCCTGTGCCTCTGTCCAGCAGAGCCACTGCAGCATGTCCTATTTATCATTGTGGTGAGGTTTAGATCCCTAGAGTGTGTGGCTCATGGGGATTTGTTTTTTTTTTTTTAGGTGGAGCATGTCCATCAATTCTGGGTTGGACATGGCCTTGTATGTCAGGCAGAGATCACCTCTGAGTAAGCGGTATGCAACCAAGTACAGCTGGAGTTTCTTCCGTTGGGCTGCATAGGGCATCTGTTTGAGGCCAGTAATCCTCATGGTGAGGTACTTCTGTCATCTTTCCAGCTGTTGCAGGTGTCTTGTAAGGTACATTCCAAATGGGGCATTGTACTCTATGATGGGTCTGATGAGTGATGAGTAGAGGGGCACAATGACCTCTTTTGTTCTAGATGCAAACCCTTTTGTGGTTAGGTGGGCCACATAGAAGGATTTACTAACCACCTTGGCAATATGATTATCAAAGGAGAGATTACTATCTACTTGGGTCCCCAGATCCCTTATTACATTTTCTGTATTTAGGGGACTACCACGTATGTGGTAGTTTGCGGGTACTTTGTTTTTTCCAAAGGGGATGACTATGCACTTTTTGGCATTTAGCTCGAGGCCGTGATTTTGACACCAGGTATCCGTCTCAGTGAGACCCTCTGGAGGATGTCTGTATCAGCCGGAGAGTCAATTATGGCCCACAGTTTGCAGTCGTCTGCGAACTTGGTCAGCCATAGTCCTCCTGTGCTTGCCTGTACCTTTGAGAAGTATATACCGAACAGGAGGGGTCCCAGAACTGAGCCCTGGGGGATGCCACTTGTAACAGGTTTAGAGTCGGACCTAGAGCCTGCAACTCTTACAGTGTAGGTTCTATCCATGAGCCAATTGGCAACCCATCTCGTGACGTAGAGGTTTATGTTCAGGCTGGTGAGCTTGTCTATAATACCAGAAATGGGAATGGTTTAGAAAGCCTGTGCAAGGTCTAGGTAGGCTGTGTGGACCTCCTTTCCCTCATCTGAAGTCTTGGTAACTGTCTCAAAGGAGTCCACCAGGTTTAGGAGGCATGATCTGCCCTTAACAAAGCCAAACTGGGTAGGGTCCAATGTTTGGAGGTTCCCAATGTCTGTGTTAATGAGTTCCATGGTGATGCGCTCCATAGCCTTGCAGACCAGGCTTATAGGGCAATAGTTCCCTGGGTCCATTGTGGCTCCACCTTTGTGGAGCGGGATAACTGTTGCTGTGCGCCACTCTATGGGTACATAGCCTGTAGAGAGGCTGAGTTTGAACAGTGTGTTTAGGTGAGGGGTTAGTTCATTTTGGAGTTCGTGTAAGACACAGCGTGGGACACCGTCCGGTCCCATTGAAGCTGTGTTTTTGGCTTTGGATAGGGCTGTTTTAACCTGTGTGTCAGTGATTGTTGGGGCTCTACATTCTTCTGGTATGGTTATGGGCCCTTTAGAGGGTGAGGGGGGGTGAAGTTTGCACTAAACCTCTCTGCCAGAATGTTGGCAATATCAGTCAGTTCAGTGTATTTTGTGCCATTCTGCACTAACTCAGAGCAGATCTGTGAGTTTCCACTTAGGTTCTTGGCATAGCTAAAGAACACTTTGTGGTTATCTTTGGAGTGTTTGGCAATTTTTCTTTCGAACCTAGCCTTGGATGATTTTATGAGGGATCGTACTTTCTTGCTGATACTGATCAGGGATGTCTTTCCTTCTTGGGATATTACTCTTTGGTGTACTAGTTTCCTCCTTCTATTGTATAGCTTATTTATGGCAGGGGTCCACCAGACTGGTTTCCTTTTATGTTGGAGGAGTGAGTCTTGGTTTTGCTTGGGATAGCATGATCCATGCATTCTTGCAGGTGCTCATAGAGTGCCTTTGTAAGAGTTTCAGCAGCTTGGACAGTGTTGTCCTTCAGCATGGGGGCTGTGAAGCTTTCCACCTCGTTCTTAAGTAACATGAAGTTTGCTTTTGAAAAGTTTTTCATGGTGGTTTCCTTGATTGGGGGTGGAGGCGGAATGTGGATATCCAGAGTGATTAGTCTATGGTCTGATCTAAGCAGCAAGGGGTTGACCTCCTGTGTAGAACACCGGTTGCCCATGTTGGTGATGACCAGGTCCAGTACGTTGTCACCCCTGGTGGGGGTGTTGACCAGTTGATCCAGGGCATTTGAGTTTATAAATTCTAGGAAGCATTGGGCAAGGGAGTTAGTACTTGAGTAGTTCTCCCAGTTAATGTTTGGGTAATTGAAATCACCCAGTAATAGGGCGTTTGGTAGAACCTTCATATTTTCCAGTGTCTCCATAAACACGGAATGGAGGTCCTGGGTCATGGTGGGTGATCTGTAGCAAGCTACAATTTGAATTGAAGTTTTGCCCATTGTTAGTTGTACATGGATGACCTCTGAGGCATTGTGCTGTGCCACTAACCTGGAGGTGTGGGTATCCTTGATGAATATGGATACACGCCGACCTTCTGTATTTCGGTCCAGGTTCTGTGGGCGAAAAGTATGGGAATGGTAGTGCTGGGGTGCTCTTTCGAGCCTTAAACCAGGTTTCTGTTACTACACAGATATTGATGTTCTCCATACTGAGGAGTGCCTCAAGTGCATGCATTTTGAGGTTTAGACTTCTGCCGTTGAGTAGCATTACCCTCAGTTTTTGGTTACTTGTGCTATTTACAGTGGTGGGTTTGTCTTTTGAGCCTTGCCTAAAAAAGGCACTATGGGGGTGGCAAAAGCCTTGGCCAATATTCAAAAGTTTAAGGGTGACAGGTGCAAGCCATCTGTTGCGAAGCAACATGGCTTGTCGAGCATGTCATCCCAGATGGACAGATACTGGATCCCCTTTGAATGACACCAAAAACTTAGCCAATTGTTGAAATTGATCATTTTTTTCTTTATACTGTGGCATCATTCTTGGTGAGGGCAGGATGCTACTCAGGGTCAGGATCATACTGACCTGGGCTACGTGATCAGAGACCTCTTCCATGTCTCTTTTCATGTAGTCCAGGGAGGAACGTCTCAGGTCATTCACACCAACATGGACAATGACAGAGTTGTATTTGTACTTGTTCTGGAGTGACCTGAGTGCTTGTGTTATGTGGCAGATCCTGGCACCTGACAGGCAGCTAATTGTAACCTTTTCCTTGTCCAGCCTAGTTAGTGGGACATCAGTGTGCCTGACTATAGAGTCACCTATTACTAGTGTGTTGAGTATGTTATTTTGCCTTAAGGGCTGTGATTGCATGGCACACTGATTATGTGAAGTATTTGTTTCATGGTTTGTGATGGGGTGTGGAGGTTGCTTGGGTGTCTGCTTTGGAGGTCTCTGTTGCTTTTGCAGATTTTTATTTAGAACCTCCAGGTATGTTTTCATGTATTTGTGTGTGTTATTTGCCAGTGTTGGTTTAGTAGGTCTATGTGAGACTGGTGGTGTTGTTGCAAGTATTTTCCTTCTCCTCTTGCTTGTCAGTTCCAAAGCTTTTTTGTGTGCTTAAATTCTATGTTATAGTATATTAAATGCACTTTGGATTTATTCGACTTGTGTATGGTGTTGGTGTACTACTGGTCCGCTTGCCTGAGCGGATTCCATGTGTGTGAGTTTACAGAAGTTTATTGTTCTTTCTTGAGTTTGTGTTTTATAGTTTAACCCTAGCTAACCGGCGCTGCCTGGTGCACAAAACCACGCAAATGTGATTTTTATAGCAGGGAAATGAAAGAGATAGAAATTAGCCCAAAATGGCCAATAAACTACTAACTTCTGGGCTACAGCAAACAAAGTGCACAAATTTCAGAAAGAAACAGACCAAATAAGCAGGCACAATAAGCCTTTAACCAGAAATTCCCAGCTCAGAAGGGCAGAATCTAGCCTCTCCTCCCACAAGAGTGCAGACCACAAACCTTCTTAATGTAAAATAACTGGCCTGAAGCCCAAGTGCTTAAACCAGAACTAATGCCCTTTTAGAATAACAGATACTGAGCCTTCAGTCAGCAATTCCTAACTTAGAAGGATGTAAACTACCTGTCCTGCCACAACAATGCAGTCCACAAACCTTCTTAATGTAAAACAACTGATCTGAAGCCCAAGTGATTAAACCAAAAGGCTTAGAATAACAGTTACAATTTAATCAGGCTACTACCAAGCAGTAATACCTGCAGCAGAATAATACAATTGAGTACTTTTAAGAAGAAGCACAAGCAAAATAAGGTAGTGAAGTAGGAAGAAACACAATTACAGTAAAAGCAGATGAATAAAGTGCATTTTTATAACAAGAGAAAAAAAGCAAACTGATTTAAACAAATTACCTAATTAACCAGTAAAAAAAACTCAAAACGGAGCCCTGTTCCAGCAGTCTTCAATCTGACAAGTTCTAACCACACACTCCTGCCACTAGGGTGCAGGGGAACCTTCTCCAAAAAAAGATGGCATGGATTAGTGCTCAAGTTATACAAACAAAGCTAGATTCAGCAGGCCTGAATCTAGTCTATGCTACAGCAGACAAGGTGCACCAATATCAGAAAAACAGTTCAAATAAGCAGGCACAGGAAGCCTTTAACCAGAACTTCCCAGCTCAGAAGGGCAGAATCTAGCCTCTCCTCCCACAAGAGTGCAGACCACAAACCTTCTTAATGTAAAATAACTGGCCTGGAGCCCACGTGCTTAAACCAGAACTAATATACTTTTAGAATAACAGACACTGAGCCTTCAATCAGCAATTCCTAACTTAGAAGGAGGTAAGCTACCTGTCCTGCCACAACAGTGCAGACCACAAACTTTCTTAATGTAAAACAACTGGTATGAAGCCCAAGTGCTTTAACCAAAAGACGTAGAATAACAGTTACAGTTTAATCAGGCTACTACCAAGCAGTAATAAATGCAGCAGAATAAACACAACTGAGTACGTTTATGAAGAGGAAAAAGTAAATAAGGTAATAAAGTAGAACGAAACACAAATATAGTAAAACCAGATAAAGTGCAATTTTTTTTTATAACAATAGAAAACAAGCAAACTGATTTAAACAAATTACCCAATTAACCAGTAAAAATCCTCAGAACTGAGCCCTGTTCCAGCAGTCTTCAATCAGACAAGTTCAGGGCCTAAGTGGGTATGCCTACTCAAATGTTCACTCTGTATTAGGCAGGATGAGCTAATGAGACTATACTAGGATAGAGCTGGGATAGGGCTGAACAGATGGGAATGGTAGTAGTATCTGAAATCAAAATATGATCTCACTGTACTTGGTTGAGTGAGCAAATGAGATGGGCCCAGGAAGAGTGTTCAAACAGAAATTTACAGGAAGGGCAGTCAATTCCAAAGCCACCAAGATTAATACCACAACAAGAACAAGGAGGGTGGGTGGGGAAAATCAACTGCAGACAGAGAGAGAGCTCACAATTTTCAGTGAAAAAAATAGGCAGATAAATGCAGTACTATTTTAACACAATGCCTCACAATAAGACGTCCTGTTCGATTCTCAGCTAAAGCATCTTCTGTGTGAAGACATGCGTGAATGGGCGTACCTTCATTGAAGGTTGTACGTCAGGGCTGGCAACTCAGTACGTAAAAATCTACTGCCAATCATTAGCAGACCGGAGTTTCACTGTGTCGACCCCTAACCAGGAAAAGCCAAAAGATACAACATTCAATGAAACAATAAGACAGAAAAAATAAAATGCAGTACTAGCTTATAGCACTGCAAGTTTGTACTTATCTCAGCTTGTAATAAAGTTGATGTAGGTATGTAAAAGCTAACCAAACAGCTCAAGCATGCAACTATTCAGCAGAAATAATTTCAGAGATAAGGGACTAAGACTTTAAGGCACAGAAAAACTCTCTAAGCTAAGACTTCTACACCGAATATCAATATTCACTGGTACAGTTCTGGATACAACAATACATGTAGCATCACTACCACCTCATTGCATATCCACTAACAGAAATCAGGTTCCTCTACTTATTTCCCATACATCTCCCCTAGCAAGATCAGTCCTTCAAGCACTAGGTTCCATGGCAGCAGCTGTTGTATTACTTCCCTTGGTATGTTTGTTTATGTGTGTTCCTCAATGGACTCTGGCTGTTCAGTGGTCCATTATTCATCAACCCCTATCCTTTCCAGTCAAACTTACTCCAATTTGCAAGCAACACATTCACTGGCAGTCAGGGGCAGCTTGTGCTATTGGGCTGCAGAAATGCAGCCCCCCCAGCTGCACAAAAGAAAGAAAAAAAGAAAAACACAAGTCCTAGAACTCGCGCATGCACACTCAGGGCATTTTCCAAGTCCAGACTGCTGCTGAACCAGTCCCGAGCATGAGCACAGAATCCGGACTGCTGGTGAGACTGTCCGGATTAGGATGACAGCCTGCAACAGTAAATATCCCAGAAGTCAGCTTAGATAGACTTTTGAAGCAGCTTGGACAGATGTTTGCTGTGTGTGTGTGTGTGTGTGTGTGTGTGTATGTGTGTGTGTGTGTGTGTGTGTGTGTGTGTGTGTGTCTTTTGAAGCAGGAATAGTGATCTGATGGAATGTATACTCAGGATACTTAACAGACTTTTGTTGTGTGTGTGTGTGTGTGTGTGTGTGTGTGTGTGTGTGTGTGTGTGTGTGTGTGTGTGAGAGAGAACTGAGGAACTATCCCTGGTGGCTAGACTCCAACCCTGTACCTTGGGAGCAGGTAGCAAGAGCTTGAATTTCCTACCCACCACCACTTGTGAAATGTTTGCCTCATATTTTTGTTCTGTTCTGTTCCTCATAAAATCTGTGGTTTTCTGTATTTTGAATTCACTAAATAATGGCAGGCATTTGGATTTCAGACTTCATATTCTTCAGAAATTACATGGTAACACAAAATATTTTATTCTAGCAATTTTCTATTTATAAGATCAATATTTGAAATGTGTCCCTATTTTGGGGGATGCATTCCCCATTATGGCTTTGTCCAGTTTTTTTGTGCTAAGAGGTTGAGAGCTATGGTGAGAACTGAATTCACTGAATATGTTTGGGGGCTGTAGTCCCCCATTATTGGCTTTGTCTAGGTGTTTTGTGATAAGAGGTTGAGAGCTATGGTGAGAACTGAATTCACTAAATGATAGCCATTTAAGTTTCAGTCTACCACAGCTGATTTGGCATAGTGATATGTTGCTCTGACTGTAGTGCACAGGGTCCTGAGTTCAAGACTTGGCAGTGAAATGCATGGTGATAACACATCATTTTATTCTAGCAACTTTCTTATATTATACAAGCAATGTTTAAAATGTATCCCTTATGTCCCCTCCAATAAATTTTGGCTTTTTCCAGATTTCTTGTGCTTCAAAGTTGAGAGTACAGTTGAGTGTCGAGTGGATTTTACAAAGAAATGAGAGCTTAAAGAGCTGTTTAGTGCTGCTTATGCTGAGTCTGCTTGCATTGTTAATAGCACAACAGGTAATGTACTTGCTTTTGATGCAGAAGGCTGTGGGTTCTACTCCCACATTATATAAATGCATTGCTGATACAGTACTGTATTGTACTTTTAAAGGGGATGGATGCTGCAGTCCTGCAAATGTCCTCTTTAGTGGAGATACCTAGTTAACGATGAACCTGTTATCAGTTTGCCATCCATTCCCTATTGCAATATTGCTTGCTTATCATTTTTTTAATGTAACATAGGCAATTTATTCCTAAAGGGCAACATGCACTTTATTTGTAGATGAAACAATGAAATATAATGTTGTTTGCTAGCAGCAACCTCTTCATTAATTACAGATCTCTTTAATGTGGAATTATTTAGATGACTTTTATTTCTGCAGAGATTGTGCATATTTACTGATACTGTTGGATTGTATAAGTTTGAGTAGACTTTTATGATGTAAATGTTCTGAATTGGGCAGTTTTGTCATTATTAGTGTATGCATTTTGTTTTCTTGTTTACTGGAAAAATGTTCAAAACAATAAATTTAAAATGCCCTCTAGCAACTGTACTGTATTATTCAAGGAATATAATTTAATACAATCAGGAAGAAGGTGTATCAAAGAACACATGTATGTTTCCTGTGCAAGGGGCCTATGATTTGAAAACAGCCCAAAGTTAATCTTTATCTGCTACTGGCAGATGTATTTTCTTTGAATGTGGGTTTCAATGAATATGAGTTTCAAGGGCAGAAAAGTTTTAATGCTAAGTCTATTTTCATTGTGAGACAGCATTGCTTTGTTTAGCAGATGTCTATTAGTGTTTGTGCTATAAAATGTAAAATAAAACTTTTAAATGAAATTCAAATCATTGTAGAAATAAAGCAGTATGCACATTACAGTGTTTATGGTAAATTGGGCAAAATAGCCAAGTAATGGGACAATGGAACAGCTGCAGGGGGAGGCCCCATTCGACCATAATTTTGAGGGGGGGAAGGGCGGCAAACTCAGACAGCCCCAGCTGAACTATACCTCCTAACTGTCCATATTTTTGCAGAATTAATAGATTTTTGTTTCTTATTTTTGGTTTGTTCCTCATAGAATTTGTGGCTTTCTGGCAAGTCATTTAGGAATGAAGTCACTAAATGACATACATTGAGTTTCAGACTTCATACTCTTCAGAAAATGCATGCAAGACTTGTTATTCTGTCAGCTGTCTTAAGTTTATACAAGAGCAATTTTTATTGCTTTTTGTATGATCCCCCAATATATTTGGCCTTGTCCAGATTTCCTGCATTAAAAGATTGAGAGGTACGCACAAATAAATCGCTTTATAGAATTAGGTATATCCAAACCTCTCAGCTGTCCCCAGTTTTGGCTCAAAATGTTGCTCTCCCCCTAATAATCCCTCCACAAAATGGCAAATTTGGAAGAAAACGTGGAGAGTTTACAATTAATAAATAATTGTAATAATCAGAGTTATAAATTACTTTTAATTTCAGAAATGCATGTAGATTCTCTTGTCAGCTGCTCAAGTTACCAGTACTAATATTAAAAAAAGTGTCCCTTCTTTGACAGGTTCCCAGCTGTATTGTCTGGCTATTTTATATTTTTGCATCACAGTTTTGGTCCGTTTTACATAAAATTGTGGTTTTCTGGCAAATTAGTGAAAAACCATTAAAGATTTACGTTAGAAAATAATGACATACATTTGAGGTTCAGATTTCATACCCTTCAGAAAATTCATACTAATGCAATACCTACTATTCTATTATCTTTCTAAGTTTATAAAAGCAATATTTAAAAATTGTCCTTATTTTTGGGCCTTTCTCCCACTTCTGTTTATGGCTTTGTCCAGATTACTTGCTCTGAGGCTGAGAGGTATGACAAATGTGTCAGAGCCATCACCGTCAGCCAGAGACATTTCAAATTATGACATACTTGTTGCACCCCCACTCCCCCAGGTAGTGACTCTGGATGTGTCCAAGCAAGGCAAGGAGCAGTTATGCAGTGTAATTGTGCAGGGTATCCCCCCATCCAAGGTAGACACAAGTACTACAGTGGCTTTTCATCTATCCTTGATTTTGCAGAATGTTCTGGTTTTCTGTCATATTTTTATACTGTTGATTTATGCTTCTTATTCAGAAAATGCATGTTGTTGCAGTGCCTATTGCTCTGTGTTTAAGTAGCAATGCTTTAATGACCATCAGGTAAGCTTGTCTGACACTGTAAGATGCAAGTAGGCTTTAATAAGCATACTGTTAAAGAATTACCAACATTGAAAGCCTTTTTGTTGTTGCCATGCAGAGAATATTTACATAACTATATAGAGTATAAGCCTTCGGTATTGAAATGCACATGACAGTACAGTATTTGTAATAAAGGACAGGATTACAGTATTTTCAAAAGCTCATTAAATTTGTTAGAGACTTGCAATCTTTGCAGGCTTTACCTGTAAACTAAACAGAATGGCAATCTATCATGTGTGGTCCATAACCTGTGCAGTAATCCTTTAAGAAATTTATCTTGAGCTTCTTTCTTGTTTGCTGTTCATTTTTTACTTTGATCATGTTTTCCCCATGAAACAAGTAGATAGTTGTCAGGCAGCTGGTCTTTTTCGGATAAGAACATTTTTTACAAGTGGGGGTATCACAGAGATTGTTACTTTCAGCATGTTGTTTGGTACTTTTATAAAGTTGAATATAAATTATAATTGGAATTGCAGTGCATGGAGAAGTGGTTTGAGTTGAGTATTGCTTGTTTTTTTATACTTGATTTTGATTGGCATTCCAGTAATGTATTTAAAAAGTAAATTTTTCAAGCCTCACAACCTTTTTATTTCCATCTGGATATTAAATAAGCTGTCATATAGCCAATGCATTGAACTATTTTTGTCTTCTACACTTCATTTTGTCTTGCTTGAACTCTCATAATGGCGGTTTGGCACCCAGGGCAGCATATTTAATTAGAGTCCCAGTTTTTGTGGTTTTGAGCATAGCCCTGCCCCTTCCTAGTTGGCCACACCCCTTTCCATTGGCCCCACTCATTCAGTTGTCTCTTGCAGCCCTCCTTTGATTTGAAGTCACCAGCCGCCAGTGACTGGCAGATCCAATCGGATGACATTCTTATAAGCAATCCCTTTGTTTTACCACCTCCAGTGGTCATAGTGACCACAGACACTTCCCAAGTGGGGTGGGGGGCATATGTAGGAAAGGACAATCCAAGCCATGTGGTCCCTAAAGAGACCAATCTACATATCAATGTCCTAGAGATGAGAGCAGTCCTACTTGTGTTGCAGACATTTCAAAATGTTTTTCCTCTAGGGACTATTGCAATTCAGACTGACAATATATCTTTAGTCTGGCACATCAACAGTCAAGGATGAACCCGAATTTATCGCGTCTGCAGAGAAGCCATAAGAGTGTGGGAATGGCAATCTCATCAGACAACTTTCTAATTGCAATGCACATTCCATGGAAAACCAATGTATCAGCGGACATCTTAAGCAGATGCATCCTGATGCCTCACAAGTGGTCTCTCAATCAATCTGTGATGGAAATGATCGTTCATCATTGGAGCAAACCTTGGTGTGACATCTTTATGTCTTCCCACAACAAGTGCAGCAGGTACTTTGCTCTTATCCCCCCTCAAGGGGAGTCACTGAAAAATGTTGTAGTCCATGTTTGGCCTTCTAGTCTTCTTTATGCTTATCCACCTCTCCCTTTGATTCCCAAATTTCTGCAAAAAGAAAGTTGTCTGAAGAGCTCAGTCATCCTCTTTACCCCCCTTCTGGCCTCGACAAGTATGATTCCACTTCTTACAGTCTCACTTTTATTATCAGGCATGGATACTGGAGCCATCTTCAGATCTCCTATCTCACCCACCAGGGATCCAACATCCCAATATACAGGCCCTCAAAATAACTGCATGATTTCTCTACTTCCAGTAATATTTAGACAGCCCAGGCTGTCTTCCCCTGTATGTACCATTATTTTGGCTTCACAGAAAGAATCTACTAAGAAAGCTTACAAGAGCAAGTGGAAAAGATTCTCCCTTTGAGCCTTGAATAATGAGCTTGACCCTTTCTCTGCTCCAGTTGGTGCAGTACTTCAATTATTAGCAATCCTTTTTAAGAAAGAAGCTAGTTTCTCTACAAATAAACGTTAATTAGCAGCTATTTCTAATTTTCACACAGGAGACAGAAACTATTCATAGTCTTCATCAGAATTATGCAAAGCATTCCTAAAGGGTATTTTTCTTCTCAGACTACCAATAAAGGATCCTTCACCTCCTCGGGATCTCACGGTTGTGCTACAAGGCCTAACTCAGAAACTTTTTGAATCTTAAACTAAAACTGATTAAAAATTCCATTCATGGAAAACAGTCTTCTTAGTAGCCAATACTTCTCCAAGAAGAATATCTGAACTCCAGGCTCTTTCCTCAAAAAACCCCTGCATCATTTTTCAAAAAGATAGGGTTGTCTTATGGACAAAACCTTCTTTTTTACCCAAAGTGGCTTTCTGAAAATAACATTAATCAATCCATTCATTTACCAGTCTTCTTTCCATATTTTTCAATAAAGGAGAGTACATGTTTCATCTTCTTGATGTACACGGACAATTACATTTTTATCTTCATAGGACAAAGCAAATTAGAAAATCAGATCAAATATTTGTCTCTTTTTCACCAAAAAGGCTGGGTTGCCCAGTTTCTAAGGTCACTCTAGCTAAATGGATGACTAAATGTATTTCTTGGATCTATTCTCAACAATGCATGACCTTACCTAAACCTCCCAGATCCATGGCTGCTTCATCTGCTTTTTGGTCAAGAATATCTGTTGATGATATTTGCACTGCAGCTACATGGTCCAATGTTCATAGCTTTGTTACTCATTACAAGATGGATATTATTTCTAGAAACAGAGCTGCATTTGGTTTGGCTGTAATCTGGAATATCATTCCATGAGGGCCACCCAAGATCAACGTAGCTGGGAACTCTTTCCCATGGTTTGAGGAAGAATGAAAAGGACAGCATCAGATTTAAAAGTTATGTACTCACCATAACTAGGCATCTGTGTTGTCCATTTTCATTCTTCCTCTACTTCCCTCCCATTCATCCTCCATCCTACGTTTCTGGAGAGACCTGTAGGACTGTGTTTTGGAACCTCCATTTCCGTGTTTGAGCCCTTCCTTTCTCTGTCAGCCGTTTCCAGTCTCTGTTTAGCTATAGGGGTAATGGCAGCAAACTAGATCTGAGGTAATGGGGATGTACTAAGGCATTGTGGGTAGAGGGACGAGCTTGAGAGTTGGATCTAAAGTCTGGAATATGCAGCCAAGTCAGATCTGAATATCGGATCCGAACCCATGGGTTGAGGAAAAATGAAAACCAGATGAACACAGACTGTTAACAGAAATGCATGTGATATAACAGAAGTAAATATGATATATTACTGTGCAGCTAAATTAATAGCATATATAGTCTTACCTCAAAAATGCAGAGCAAAAATGGAAAGGAAGGGAAGAAATAAAATGCCATCATGGAAGTATCAAATAGAGAAAACCATAAAGCAATTAAGAAATGTCATTGTTACTAGAGTATAGAAGAGGGAACATATCAACAAAAATGCATAGAAAGATAGACATGATAAAAGCAATGCGTAGTATCAGAACAAACCAGGATCAATCATACAATATTGCAAATAATAAACAAAAGATATCAGCACAGGCAGAAAAAAAATAAGTATGCAGATAAGCATAAAAATACAAAGTAAGCAATTTATTGATGACCCCAAAAAAGTTTTATAGAGAACTGAGAAACAAAGCAAAAGGAATAGAAACATGACCAAAAACAAAAAAAAGAAAATTGCAGATTTTGGAGAAATATTTATGAAGACTCTGTGCAATATAACAAATATGCTTAAATGGATAGAAGTTAAAGAAACAGTAAGAAGTTCAAATCTACAGAGTATGAAATGGGATGAAGTAATGGCCAGAGAAATTGAAACAAAATTAAAAATTCTCCTGATTGGAAAACCTCAGACTCGAATGCAGAACCTAACTTCTGGCTAAAAGTATTAACATCTTTACAGGAAGATTTAACTTTGAGCAAGAAATACTTATATGCACATCCTGAATAGCCACCAGCCTGGTTAACAACAGGAAAAATGATACTCCTCCTTAACAGTCAACCCACAAGCCATCCTAAAAATTATAGACCAATAATTTGCCTTCCATTGATGTACAACTGTAATTAATGCTGACAGAGTTAATAGTCATTTAAAAGAAAACTCAATCATGGCAGTAGAGCAAAAGATTAACAAAATAAATTTGCATGGAGCAAAGGATCATCTTTTGCTAAATAAATTCAAAACGGAGAATTGTAAAAAAGGGAAGAATGGATAAAGGAGTGCCTACAGATATATGAGAAACATCCTACATTGATCAGTTACATTTCAATGACTATGAAACTGTGGCAAACCACTTTGCAATTATGTCATGACAAAGGGCAAATTATTATCCCAGGGATGAAAATTCAAAGTGGGATATTCCAGTGTGATTCTTTGTCACACTGCTGCTGTTTTGTCTTGCCCTTAACCTATTAAACTATCTACTTAACAGATTTCATTTTTGTTAAACGCCTTTATTAAATTATTACTTTTGGCAGAGGCAAATTAACATTTATGCAAAAGTAATACAATTGGGTTAACAAATTAACATTAACAAACATTATACTTCACATATATTGCTATATATCATATAACCTAAGCAACATTACATAAATTATTCAATTCCTGACGTCTTTTTAAACAAGAAACATCTGTATTAAACCATCATTTATGACATAAGCAATCATACATTTATATAAATGGAAACAAACCACACCAACACAATCCTAGCTGCAAGCATTTTACACCACAAACCATAATGACACACTCCCATTTGCAGACATTATACATCGCTTATAATCTATCCAATCATTTTCAGTCAAACATTGCATAGCTCATTTAAGTCCTGCCTTCTTTTAAGCCTTATTCTTCCCCTGTATGTATAGTTCCCACAATTCCCATTTTTTCTTATGTAGATTGCACTTACCCTTTTCTAAAGATCTCAATTCTAGTTGTTTTATCTCTGTTACTGTATTCACGACTTCTAATATAGTTGGTTTAGATTTTGATTTCCATTTTCTAGTAATTGCTTTTTTAGCAGCCACCAAAATTAGATACAGCAAGGCCTTACTATGTCAAGGCAATTCTGATTCTGTATCATAGCTGAGTAAAATCATTTCCCTCATCACACCAATCCCCCCACCCAGAATCTCCGGCATTGCATCCTGCAGGCAATCCTTATAGTTTGGCAACCTACTGCACCCTCTTAACAGATTAGGTCTTGGTTACACTTTGGCTCCCAGAAAACATCCAAGTATAAACACTGCTCATCTTCTTTTTGTGGACGAATTAAAACTGTATAGTTCATCATATGAGAAGTTGAAAATACAAGTGCAAGTGGTTAAAACTTTCTCCGATTATATAAGAATATAATTTGGTTTTGATAAATGTGTGAAAACAACATGTAAAATAGGAAAGTTGCACCACAAGAAAATATCGGTCTTGCACAGGAAAGTGATATAAAGGAACTTGAGCAGAAGGAGTATATAAATATTTGGGAACTGAAGAAAGATTGGCAATAAAACATGAATAAATGTGAATAAAACTTAGGAATGAATACTTCAGAAAACAAACTAATACTAAAAACAGCACTGACATATAGGAACAAAGTCCAAGTTATAAACCGATTTGCTCATCCTGTTTTAATTTACAGTTTTGGTGTGACTGACTGGCCCCAAAAGGTTTTGGGTCAGTTGGACAGAAAAACAAGAACATCTTACATGTTTATCAAATTATATATAAAAATCAGTGTATACCAAGATTATATATCCTTCGTAGATCTGCAGGAGTTTATGTCAGTTCTTTGCAATACAATTGCAGCGAACACCAGATTGTCGACACTCATTTAATGAAAATCATTTCAGTGATTCGCTGAATTTATCCAGGGCAAGTACATACTTGCCCTACAGCACAACAGACTGACAGCTATGCAAATCGAACCCACCCCCGATGTGTGGTTTGCACCCCCCACACCCCCTAACTATATATACCAAGTGCAACATCGCACTACAGTGTAGAAAAGGGCAAGGTTGTGCTGTAGAGTAAGTATTTACTTTCCCTTAGTAAATTCAGTGAATTGCTGAAAAGATTTTTCCCTGAATGAGTGTCGATGATCCGGTTTGCAATTGCATTGCTACAAACTGATATACACCTGATCTGCAGTCATGGGACTGCATATGTATCTGCTGACTTCAGCAGTTCCAAACATATAAAAGTTTTAAAACATGATGAGAAGAAGTCTAAGATGACTTTCCTCCTTAGTTTATCAGAAGCATATTAGTGTCAAGCAGAAATGGAAATCAAACCAGAAGTAGACAGAAATCAGACAACAACTGAATATGCCAAAAAACAAAAGAAAGAATAGGAGAATTTAAGCCAAAAGATGAAATGTTAATATTGACAGTCCATGATAGTGGACTACATACACATTGGTTTACAAAGTCCATTGAAAATGTGGGAGAAACAAACAAATGCATGTTCTGTAATACAGAACTGGAAACAGTCGTACATCTTGTTGCTGAGTGTGATACACTAATGGCAAAGAACCTGTACACTGACAGGCAAAATAATTTGAGAAGATTACTGCAAAGGGGGTTGTGTAAACATTATAATATTGAAGTAGCTGTAAAGCATTGAAAGCATGAACCATAAAGCATTCAACAAAAGTGAAAAAAGATACCTCCTAGGGTAAGGTACCTGTAAAACCAAACAAGTAAACAGCAAAATAAAGGTACAGGTACTCCACGACAATCGAAGCCAACCATTCATACGTAAAAAATCCTTTATTAAGCACAATGGAACAGTAAGCGCTTTCGCGTCTACAATGGAAGCATTGTAGAAAATGATGAAGTTTATATCACATGGGCTCACCCATTACCAACAGTTCAGAAAACAGATGCGAGAAAACCAGATATAGTAGTCCATGAAAAGAAGACAAAAGTAGCATTGATCATTTAAATATCTACACCCAGTGATTACAGTGTCTTACGTATTTGCAGGCAGAAATGAGAGCATTGTGGAAGAAAGATAGCCAGACAGTTCCATTAGTAGTAGGAGCAAAAGGTCTCATAAAAAAACAATTTACATTTGTATTAAGATGATACGCTTGGTTAATCATTTGCAGAAGGAGTCAACTCTGGGCACATTGCAGGTGCTGGAAAAAGCTCTTTTGGCTAACACCAATGATTGAAATATTACTAATTTCATGAATTTTAATCATACCCAGATTTAGGAATGGGGTCCATTCCTATCATGTTATTAGAAACTCAAAAGACCTGGAGAAATGAAACTGATAATCAGATTACAGCTGTTTATAAGGCTGATGTGGTTTCCTTGACTAAAAGTGTTCTGTAGACCACTAACTCTGGTGGTTGTATTCCTATCCATGGCATTTCTATTGTTTTAGAGAATGATAAGGAATTTGATGAGGACAATGGTAATTTACTAGTTGGCACTTAGTCCAGTCACTCTGCTTCTTCAGAAGGTTAACTTGAGCTTAAGTCCAAACAACTATTCACTTTTCTTCAGATTATTGCTAGATTTAGTCATGTTTTTGCTTGGGAGCAGTCTGGAACTACCCCATTGCTAGGCAGGGTATATGACCTTATAAAGGAATAGATGCCCAATTCTGAGGCTAAGCCCCTCTCTCTTACTAGCCTTGGATGATGTCTGTAAATCTGCCTGTGGGACACTAGCATCTATTCCAGCAGTTACTAAAAAAAGGTTCAAAGAAAATTTAGGGTCACCTGGGATATGACAGGTCTCTTTTCTCATTTGGCTGCTGACCCAGCTATGGTCTTGCTGGCTGCCCACTAAAATAAAGAAAAGTTCTTGGCTTCATCTAGTCCAACACTCCCTAATAAAAAGGTAAATGGTTAGATCTTCTGGTTAAGAAGATGTCTCTTTCTAGAAATGTAGTCTTTAGAATGTTGAAATTTCTAGCCTGTATGTTGAATTTTATTTCAGTGTGAATGCAATCTGGATGATTTTGTTGCTTCCTTACCTTCAGAACAAAGTCCTTTATGCATGAAATTGTTTCTACTTTGACTCAGGTTTCAAAACATGCTTTGAGAGGCGTGCTTGAATGTGCTCTTTCTTTTGTTTTAAGATGATATGATTGGTTACATAATCAGAGCTTCCCTGATTACTTAAAAGCTGGCATTTTGAATGCACCTATAAGTTCTGAAGTGGAGTTTAAGCCTTCTGTTACACAGATGTTCAAACAGTAGGATGACAGAGGCAAATTAATGCATTGGGCATCTAGGATGTTTCATGTACTCAAGTTCTCTCTTAACAAGGCATCATCTTTCAAGTGCCAGAACAAACAAAAATCCCAGCCAAACAAAAATCAGGAGAACAAAAGGAAATGTCAGAACAATAATTCTTTGAAACCAAACAGGAGGGGTTCCTTTTTGAAAAAAGATCAAACTCCTGGAAAGGAAAGATTATGCTGCATCACAGAGCACTCTTACCTACCCCCTGACTGTCCTTCTTTCTTTTCCTCCTTCCTCAGGCTCTCTCTCTCAGTCCTGCAACCTGGCCACAAATAGTCTCAGACAAATGAGTTTTGAGAATAATTTGAACAAGATACAGTTGGCAGTGAATAGAGAAATCCTCCTCCTTTCAGGGGAATTTCTGATGAGACAGAGCTGTTTCCTCCAGTGCTCCAGTGTATGGTAGAAGCAAAGGTCATAGAACCAGTGCCTGCAGTACACCAAGGCAAAGGATTTTACTTCAGAATAATTTTGATGCCAAAAAAGGATTTATCTTGGGGACCCATCCTAGATTTGTCCTTTCTAAGCACCTTTGTAAAAGTTCCAAAATTGAAAATGCTCACCTTACAGTTGGTACTAGCACTGCTTGCAGACCACTGTTTCATGGTAACTTTAGATCTTAAGGATGTCTATTGTCATATTCCTGTTGCTCCCAGTTTCAGGAAAGTTTTGAAATTTTCTATGTCTGGCTTACATTATGAGTTTCCTGCTACTGCAGCTCGAATGTTTACAGACTGTCTGGCCTCACTGGTTGACTATTGCAGAATCCTAGGCATCACCATTTTCCTTGGTTAGACAACATGCTGATTTGTGTAGATTCTGTATCCAGGTGTTTGGAGTATGTAAGATTTGAATAGACTGTACTGTAATTAACTGGAAACAACTAAAAATGAGACTGAAACGAAAGTCTTTATCTGTTAATTACCCAAACTCTTGCTGAACAGGTGCCAGTCTCTCCTTTATCGGCCAAGTCTTATGTACTTTTCAGAATGAATTTTCCAAACACTGTAGTTCATTTAATAAGGCTTTATTAGATGTTCACGATATCTGAATACTGTCTTCATTAACAGTGCTGATCAAAGTTTCTGCACATCTTCTGATTGTCCTGAATGATATAAATGAAAACGGTCTTTATTTGACCTGTCTTCTGTATTCAGGGTCTAGTGCCTGTATTGTAGCTTAATCTTTTCTGTATATCAGGTCAAACTAACTAACTAACTGACTGACTGACTTCCCCAACTGTATCTCAAGTATATTTTCAAAACCCTGTAATACTTTATATGCCTCTTCAGCCTTGGTAACCTTGGTTTTAAGGCCTGGTTTTAATCTAACATTCCATTAAGGAACATTCTGTTGCTGACAAGATTGTATCTTTCCCTTGAGAAAAGAACATTCTGTATTTCTGTATTTTCTGCACATTTCATGCTTATCTTTCCTTTCTAATAAACTGTCTTTCTCTTAAACTGAATGCATACGTTTCTGACTCCATATTTCAGGCCTTATTCTACCTAAATGTACTGTAGTGAATTGACTGAGAATCTGCATAATGCTTAATAACTACTTTAAAATGGAGGTTCTTAATCTAACAGAGTCCTTAGACAAGGTCACATCCCTCCTTTCCAACTAGGGCTTAAAATTGAATGTTCAAAAGTCCTACCTCATTCCCTCTCAACAAAGACAGAAGACAAAGTTCTGACTTATCTGGGCATTTTCTTGGATTTCTCTCTTCTAGCACTTGCCTCAGCAAGAGTTTTCTTCAAAATTCTAGGCCTCTTGGTATCAGGGATCCTCATAATACCACTAGCCAGACTAGATGTGAGAAAGATTCAGTGGTACTTGAAGAATTGTTGGACCTAGCACCTTCATCTCTTGGATGTCCAGGTACTGGTATGGGAATTTGTGAAAAAGGAACTGCAATGGTGGAGGAATCCACTTTTTCTGAAAGCAGAACTCTGTTTTCTGACCGCAGTCCAATCTGCCCAGATAGGATCTTCAAATTTTGCATGGGGAACAGCATCCATGGGAGTTCAAGTGCAATGTTTGTGAGGTTCTCAGGACATGCCAAAGCAAATAAACATAAAAGAGATGCTGGCAGTGATTCATGCCTTGCAAGTTCTTCATCACTTGTAGACATTGGGTCCTGTTCTAGTGGTCACAAACAACACTTCCACGAAGTGGTATATGAACAAGCAATGGGGTATAAGTTCATTCCCTCTTTGTTGGTTAGCAGTGATGACCTTGAAGCGGGCTGTACAGCATTCTGTGACTGTACATGCCTCGTGGATTCCAACAGAGCAAAACACAATGTCAGACAGGCTAAGCAGATCCTAAACAGACCCTCACGAGTGGAAGCTCCAAATAGAGGTCTTCCAGAAATTGATCCAGATGTGGGAAACACCTCAAGCAGATCTGTTCACCTCCTTTTAAACAGACAACTGAAAAACTCTGTTCAAGACATCCTTGCAGGCATGCTTGGAAGACAGACGTTCTATCATTCCCGGTTGGGAATGATCCTGTATGTATTTCCACCTTTCCATTGATTTCCATGGTACCTCTAAAGATTCAGAATGAATTATCAAATATCATTGTGGTAATCCCCCTTTGGCTCAGGCAAAGTTGGTTCTCCTTTTTAATGTAATTGGCCAAGGACAATTATCACAGGCTTCCTCACAGACTGGATCTGCTCACACAGCATCAGGGGTGAATGGTACACCCCAACTTCGTGCAATTGCAACTGACAACCTGAATGATTCTATTTCAATACCTTTTAGGCACTTGTTCCATGAGGATGTGTAGCAGGTATTTAAGCAGACAAGGAAACTTGCAGCTAGTAATTTTATATTTTCAAGTGGAGGAAGTTTACTTTGTGGTTCCTAGCCAATAACAGAGATCCTGAAAGGGTTTTGACCCCTCTGGTTTTGAAATACTTGTGTGAGATACTTAGAGATGGTTTGTCATAAGCTTCTATCAAAGTGCATCTTGCAGAAATCTTAGCTTGTATGACTATGGATCCCCCACTTTCACTCTTGTGATCAGTTCATGAAAGGACTGCTGCACATAAGACCACCTCAGAAACAAAATTCTCCTCCTCCGTGGGATCTCAGCTTTGTTCTTGAAAAAATTAACCTTAACTCCTTTTGGACCTGGCTGTCAGGCTGATTTATGGTTCATTACTAGGAAGACTGTTTTACTCACTACCCTGACACCTATAACACAAGTCTCTGAGCTGCAAGCTCTCATAGAGAGCCAACACTATCTGATTTTTTTCACAAGGACAGGGCTATGTTGTACACTAATCCAACATTTATGGCTAAAGTTGTTTCTGAATTTACCTTGTATCAAGCCATAAAGCTCCCAGTGCTTTATCCTGATCAAAAAGCAAAGGATAAAAAATTCTGCACATCTTGGATGTGCACAGGCAGCTTAGGATGTACCTTGACTGAAAAAAAGCCCTTTAGAAATGCTGAACAGCTGTTTATCTCCTATATAGTGGCTAAGAAGGGTCAACCTGTCTCTAAGCAAACTATTGCATAATGGTTGTCCCCTGCTGTTATTTTCTGTTACTTCCGCCATAGTAAATCTCTTCCAGGCAAGGTTAAGGCTCACTCATTTAAGGCCTTATCCACTTCAGTGGCATATTGGAAAGAGGTGGTGGACTCTAGAAACATTGTAGAGGCAGAAATGTGGTCATCCATTCATACCTTCACAAAGCACTACAAACTGGATTCCCCTTCAAGGTCCAGAGCAGGCTTTACTAAGACGATTCTCCCAGGGCTACTACATCCTCATCCTTCCATTTCCCAGGTAGGGTAATAATTTTAAATCAACCTAAAATATCATTGGGCTAGTGGGAATAATCAACATAGTACACTTGCATAAGTCCTACTTACCTGTAAAAATAGATGTTCAAGCGCCTTGCTCCCACAGTTTCAGCATTCAAATTATACATAGTTGAGGTGAGTTTCAAATTCTTTGATTCGGTTGTTGCTGTATTTGATTTTTATATGGTACTGTGATTGGGTGCAAATTTATTCTTGTTAGATGATTTTAGCTTTAGGTACTTTTTTCTTCTTTGTAGAGGTTGTTGCTGGATTTGTTTTTTATATGGTACTGTGATTGGCTGTGAATTTATTCTTGCTAGATGATTTTAGCTTCAGGTACTTTTTTCTTCTTTGTAGAAGTTGTTGCTGGATTTGTTTGATATATGGTACTGTGATTGGCTGTAAATTTATTCTTTCTAGATGATTTTAGCTTCAGATGCTTTTTCCTTCTTTGTAGAAGTAAAAGGGCCTGAATACTCACTTCCTGTGACAGCTAATGGCTTCCCTCTCAGGATAATGCTCAGCTAATCAGCTGTCACAAGAAGAGAAAGGGGAGGGAGTCTGAGCTTTTAAATGCTGGCCAGTACTGGATTACCTTGGCAGATAACGCAATATGCCACTGCAGCAGTGAGGAATTCAAACATCTACTGTTATAGGTAAGTAGGAATTATGCAACTGTAAATTCTTGTTAGAAGTCAGTGAGCCCATTTGATTATAGGTGGAGTTTTGATCTAATGAACTTCATTGGTTCTGTACCTTCCACTGATTCTGGCAGCCCAAGTAACCTAAAATTGTTGCATCTGAATTGGTTCTCTAAATCCTCCAGCTTGTTTTCTAGTCTATGAGAATGACCGTGTAGTTCCTTTATCTCATTAGAATGTGTCGTGGCTCTTGATCATTACTCTTTTCATTTTCCTTGTAGCATTTGTAATTTATTGCATGTCCATTGCTGCTGCTGTTTTCCAAATATCTGAATGTGTTTCTATTGAGGCCCACAAGGCTTTGAGTTACTCCTGCACTGTAAGTCATTTAGATGCCATCTTACATTCATTCAATTGTTTCATCATTGGATGTTCTGGCTTTATGGTAGAAACGCAATGATTTAGCCTTTTATCTCCAACTTATATAAGTTTTATTTTCACTGCTTCACATTTTCTTATATCACAAAAGTACTTTTTGGCATGTACTGAGGATCTTTTACATCTTAATATTTGTCTTCATTGTGGGTGATAGCCCTGCCTTTCTATGCTTGTTGCTTCTCTTGTGTATCCTTAGGGATTCACATATTTTAGGAGCAAGGATGGGGAAAAAGAATGGCTGTTGCAGTGTAGCCTACTTTTCTTAGGAAATCTACTGACCATATTTCTAAACTGTCCACCATGTTCAACTTTCCCTTCACCTCTGAGATTCTTCCTGCAGACCACAAGCACTCTACTACAATCCTCCTACATAAAATAGCAAATCCCAGAGATTATGAAGGCTATTATCTGATCTCTAACCTCTCTCCATTTTCTGAAATTTTTGAAAAGCTCCTATATAACCAAATATTTAAACACATCAACAGTTAGCTCTGCTCTTTGACAAACAACATGGCTTTTGCAGTGTTTTTAGCACTATGACAGTACTCCTTTCAGCTACTAACAATTTGTGTAATTTAAATGAGTGCTGTTTGACATTTGGAATGTTTGTAGGTATGACATGCATTTGAATCAGTTGACCGTACACTTTTGTTTAACAAGCTTAAGAGATTTATCTTTGATGATAGCACTACTAATTAGTTTAATGACCCCTTTTTAACAGGCCCTTCCAAGTCTTCTTCTACAACCCTTATTTATTCACTGGCCTACTCAACATAGGAGTTCCACAGGGCTTAGTAGTAGGTCCTCTCCACTTTTATCTCTTCATTAACATTTTTCCACTTGCTCTGATTCCATAAACTAATGACATTTTACTTCTGGAATCTAATAAGTTTCTCATTGATTTACCACTCCAAGCAAGTTTTTCTAAGCTAATAATAAACCTCTCATCAGTCTAAAGAAAAATTAATGCAATGTTATTTTCCCATCCCACTCAGACACACAGAATAAGATTATACCTTCTGTGACCGAATACATGTACTTGGGCATAACATATCACCCTTCACTTACATTCACGACCCATATAGACAATTATCATAAATAAGTATTCTCACAACTTAAATTCTGATCTGATGTTGTCAATTTTCATTCTATCCACAACTGTTAGGATTGGATCCGAATCTCAGATCTGACCTGGCCGTTACTAAAGCTCGTGGTAACCAAGAATTTCTTGAACCTCTCCCTTACCGACAATGCACCAACTCGTAACATACCTAGATCTCGTTTGACATTTTTCATGAAAAGAAGTAGTCAACCTTCTTTACAAATCTCTGTAATATTTTAGGTTTCTCTCACATACTTACTCTCTTACCCTCATACATTATTGTACATCTCTTTTACCATTGTTGGTAGTCTTTTCTCACCCTTTCCTATTATACACTCTGGTGTAATTCTATTACCATTGTTGGCATTCTTCTGATTTTTTTTATCTTTTATACTGATATATATATATATATATATATATATATATATATATATATATATATATATATATATACTTTTTTTTTGTATTACTGTAGGAGTCCAAATCTCTGTCTCCAAAGCCTTCCACTTCCTCGACTTCATCTTTGTAGTCTTTCAGGAAGAGATCTAAATCTGATCTGAGAAGATCTCAAAGTTCCTCTCCTATGGATCTGAAGAAAAAGAAACTAATGGATCCTACATCCTCAGATCCAACTGAGTACATACGTATCCAACCTCCTGGGTTCCACTGTTCTTCCAAGTACCAGTTATTCCTCTTCTTTTGATTTTTTGGCTCCCAGGGTTCCTTCACCCTTTTTTTGGAAAGGTGCTGACCAAAGTCACCTCCCCTTGCCTCGTCTTGTTCATCCAGGAGTTTAACCGAGGATAATGTGGACAGGATGAGGAGGAAGTTCCTCTTGGCACAGATCCAGATGGGTGTTTTACCGGCTTCTACCACCTCGGGTCAAGAGTTTCATCTATCTACCACACCACCGCTTCATACTTCTTCCCTTTGGTTGCTTCAGAGTCCCTGGATCTGAGCCTTCTGGGTCTGTCTGGCTTTGGATATGAAGCTAACTCTGAGTGCTGTGGCCCCAACTTCTTCGGATCCAGATGAGTCTCAAAACCGAAGCTTCCTTGTCGGATCCAAAGCATTGGAGTTGGCTCTGAAGTATTTAGAGCTGTCTCTGCACCTTGGTGCTTCAACACTGGATAGCTTGGCTCCGACTTCCTCATCGAGGAGTTTTCTTTCCGAACAGGGGGAGTCAGCTATCCAGAAGCCTGCCTTCTTGGTGCTGAGGTCTTCCTTCCCTCTGGAGTGGTATTCCTTCAAGGAAGTGAAGAGGGCATTTTCTGCTCCAACAAGACAGACCGATCCAAATCCCTTGAATCCACTATCTAGTTCCCAGATGTCTCTGTGTTTGGAGCCTCATCATTCTAAGCCACAGAGATAGCCAGCTTGACACCTCTAGACCTCCCAGAAGGGTTTCATAGTCTTTTCTGACACTTTGCTGGAGTACCGTACTGAGGAAGTTCATAGGAAGAGAAAATGCAAGAGCCAAGAGGAGGCACTTGGACTCTCCGCAAGAGTCAGTCACTGAGGATACTGATTTCAAAGAGGGTGAAGGGTGCCCATGACCATCTCCAGAGGACGTCTCACTTGGAGACATCCATGAGATCCTTTTTCAGAGAGGTGGTTGGACCCTCAGCAATCCTTCACCAGAGGAGTTAGTATTTCTGGAGGCCTTTAGAGTTGGCCCATCTACTTCCTGGGTTACTCCATCCACTGATGAGTTCACTGATTTGGTCTCTCTGCGGGCGTGGAAGGAGCGTGACTCACTTGAGCCAGTACCAGAGGCCAGATAGGATTCTGGCTCCATCTGTCGGGAAGGAATTTTGGGGTAAGAGGGTGCCCATGGATGCCATGGTTGTGGTGGCAGCCACCAAGAAGAAACTTGATGAACAAAGTTCCTCTGTTCATCCCCCTAACAGGGAGTCTAGGGCAATGGGCAGGTTTGAGAAGCATGTCTGTGCATCAGTGACCTTTGCTGTTAGATTACTGATCTATTTGACACATAGGTTACAAAGGGACTTGATCAAGGAACTATCAAATCCATTTCAGGGACCATTTCTGCTGAGGCCCATTTGTCAGTGACCTCTCAGTTTACTACCCTCCAATCCATCTCAAATTCATCCATGAGGCTTATTTTGCATGCAGCTGAAGGTGCCTCAAGGGCAGTGGCTTCAGGCAGCATATCTGTTAGGAGGCATGGCTGGATGTGTTTATGTGATTTTGCAAAGCCCTTCAAGTCCTTGTTCGTCAATGTTCCCTTTGCCAGCAGTTCTTTGTTTGGCCTCAAAGTGAAGAACACATTATCCAGGTGGGAGAAGGATGGAAAGACCCTCTCTGCAGTGGATGTATGTTTTTTGACTCCTCAAAGGTCCTTTTCTAGGAATCACTGGGGTGGTCGGAAGATGTGGTTCAAAAAGTCCCAGGTCCTTTCCAAGAAAAATGTGGAGAAAGTTCCCCTAGGGGCAGAGGGGAACTCTAATGGATGACGATGCCTTGACAGCAGAGGAGGCCCACAAAACCAGGGGTCCAGAGATTCTTTCTCTGACAAACCTTACCAGTGCTCCTGAAAGAGGCCTGATTGTCCTTCTTTGGAGGCAATCAGAGGTTAACTATTACTGTACCAGAGAGCCTGGCTAGACATAAAAAAAGATATTTGGGTGCATAGGATTATTTCCAGAGGTTATATAATTCCTGTTTCCCTTCCACCTCCAACAGTATGCAAAATTCCCTATGTTCCACCCAGACAGAGGAAAGAAGCAGCACTACAAATACAAAGCTGCTAGAAAAAAAGAGTCATCCAAGAAGTCCAGCCAGACCAGATAGAATCCAGATCTTAATCAAGATTCTTTTTAATGCCAAAGAAAATAGGGAACTGGAGACCAAGTTTGGATCTCAGCAACTTGAACAAGTCAGTTTGACATACAAAGTTTTAGATGGTCACAGTTCAGTCCATTCTACCCTTCTTGAGCAAGCACAACTGTATGTGCTCAAGAGACCTTCAGGATACGTACTATCACATAAAGATGAACAAAGAATTCAGAAGATACTTGTGCTTCTAGTTGGGAGCCCTTCACTACCAGTTCAAAGCACTGCCCTTTGGTGTAACCACAGCCCCCAGGGTGTTTACCAAATGCATGGCAGTGGTAGCAGCATACTTGAGACTGCAGGGATTCCAAGTGTTTCCATATCTAGATGACTGGCTCATTACCACCCAGACCAGGCATCTACTAACAAGAGTAATAGATCAGGTATTTCAGATTTGTTCTCATCTGGCGATGACCATAAATTATGACAAGTGTCATCTACATCCGACTCAAATTTTGGCTTTCATAGGGTCAGTTTTCAACACAACATCAGTTCTCTTCCTGTCTCAAGAGTGCAGAGTATAAGATTCCAAGTCAAGAGAATAATTTGCAGTACCAGTGTTTTAGCCCAGTTGATCCTTCAGGCCTTGGGGTCAGTGTCAGCTGCCATAATTTTAGTTCCCCTGGCAATGTTTCAAATGAGAATTCTTCAGTGTATGCTAGCAACACAATGGTCTATTCTTTACAAGAGCATGTCACCACAAATAAGGGTCACTCAGGCATGCAAGAGGTATCTCTGGTGGTGGATTCATTCAGAGTGAGTTCTACAGGGCCTTCCTTTCATTCTCCCTCAGCCCACAGCCATAGTGACCACAGACACTTCCCAGATCAGGTGGGGGTCACTTCTAGAGAGAACAGTCCAAGGCACTGGGTCCCCTAAAGAAGTTAACTTGAATATCAATGTCCTAGAGATGAGAACAGTGCTTTCAAAATTGCAGGCCTTCCAGGATGCTCTCTATTCAGATACAGTTGATATTCAAATTGTCAATATGTCAGTAGTTTGGTACATCAACAAACAAGGAGGGACCAGATCATACCCTTTATGTCGAGAAGCACTCAGAGCGTGGCAATGGGTGATCTTATCCAACCAGTTTCTCATAGCGACACACATTCTGGGGAAACCCAGCATGATAGCAGGCAAGTTGAGCAGGTCCATTCTTCTACCTCACAAGTGGTCTCTTAACAGGAAAGTTGCAGAAATTATTTTCTGCTGATGGGGACCAACCTTGCTGTGACCATTTTGCTTTTCCTCTAAAGAACAAATGCAGCAGCAGCTTTACCCTAATCACTTCTTGGGGGAGTCTCCAAGGGATGCTCTACTTCACAATTGGCCTCCCAGTCTGCTTTATGCTTACCCTCCAGTTCCTGTAATTCTGAAATTCTTGCAGAAGTCATCCTCATTGCACCTTACTGGCCTCATCAGATTTGGTTCCCCTTCCTGTGGCCTTGTCTTCTTTGCCAGCCTTGGATACTGGATCCAGTTCCAGATCTCCTGTCACATTTGACAGACATAGTTCATCTGGATATCTCAAACCTCAGGCTAACAGCATGGTTTCTCCAATTCCATTAATAGCCAGACAACTAATGCTCTCTTCACCTGTTCGTCATGCACTTTCTTCCCATAAACCCTCAACAAGAAAGCTTTATGCAAGTAAATGGAAGAGATTTGTTTACTGGGCAGAACAGGAAACATACTGACCCTTTTTCAGCTCTGATACATAAAATTTTTAGCTTTGATTTTTAATGAGGGGGCGAGCTCTTCTCCGATTAAGGTTCAGTCGGCAGCAATATTTAATTTTCATATTAGATTTGAAAATTCATCTGTGGTCTCTTCTAAACTTTGTAAAGCATTCATGAGAGGCACTCTTCTATTGAGACCCGCATATAAAGACCTTACTTTACCATGGGATTTGAACTTTTTCATTGCAAGTCTTAATTCATTCCCCCTTTGAACCATCAGGTAAATGTGACCTTAAATTCCTGAATTGGAAAACTGTCTTTCTAGTGGCCATTACCTCTGCTAGAAAAATTTCAGAACTTCAAGCCTTGTCATTAAAACCTTTCTACTTGATTTTTCATAAGGATAGAGTTGCATTATGAACCAATGATGTGAAGTTGTTCAATCTCGCCGTTTGTTCTTACACGTGGGTACGGAGCCGAACAATCGGCTCTGAGTCGGCTGCTTTCCAAGCTCAAGATCTTTGAGTAGCTCGAGGCACAGTTCCTATCCCATGATGCTCTCTGACTAACCTCAGATCTAGTTTGCCGCTACAACAGATCGCAAGTTCTTCAGAGAGCTCAGGCCGGTATAATCTTTTTCTGTCTTTTGACAAATATTTCTAAAGTTTTACATAGAGTTAGTATTCTTTTACACTTAGTAGTCTGTTCTTGTTTGTGTTTAGGGCTATGTCCCTCATGTTGTGTGGATTTTGCTGTGTTAGTTTTATTGGAGCGGTTGCTCTTGGGTC
Source organism: Protopterus annectens (assembly GCF_019279795.1). Classification (NCBI taxonomy): domain Eukaryota; kingdom Metazoa; phylum Chordata; order Ceratodontiformes; family Protopteridae; genus Protopterus; species Protopterus annectens. The sequence goes on along the minus strand of NC_056737.1, from coordinate 532,305,444 downwards.
TTTGGCATTATTTTTGTTCAGGCACTTCTGTGCTTCAAAACTAACAAAAGTTCGCTCTGGAGAACCAAATAAGGGTGCAGACCAAGTACCAAGAAGTTGTTTTGAGTAACAAAAAGAATTTTATTGTCCAAATACCCAAACGCTTCTACACATAATACGTTTTCGAAAGTCTTCATCAAAGGCAAAAACCGGGTTTTTGCCTTTGATGAAGACTTTCGAAAACGTATTATGTGTAGAAGCGTTTGGGTATTTGGAAAATAAAATTCTTTTTGTTACTCAAAACAACTTCTTGGTACTTGGTCTGTACCCTCATTTGGTTCTCCAGAGTGAACTTTTGTTAGTTTTGGTTATTGTTGTTCGCTTTCATCTCTTGACTGGACTTCTGTGCATCACTTCTAAATAGTTGAACAGGGCTCTGTCAACTGGTTTTCCTTATCCCTTTATATTTAGTGATATTAGTCAGTGTGTTTTTGCTATAAATATCTGATATAATATTGAGATATAAATTGTTTTTCTGGGTGTAGAAAGTACGGTTTTGTTTTATTATCAGGGATCTGATAATTGTGTGCTGTTTGATATTATGGCGGACCAAAAATAGAAACAGAAGTCAGGTTTCAAGAGGTGCAACTGTGGGCAGAAAATATCCATTACGGAAAATCATGTGTCTTATGTATATTGTCTAGGACCGGTGCATTTACAAGAGGATTGTTCTATCTGCCACTCTTTTAGTGGCAGAGTATTACTTAAAAAAAGAAGAAAGTTAATTGATAGAGGACTGTTGAAACCTGAATTTCAGGAAGCCTTGGATAAGACTGACCAGACCTCCAAGTCTTCAAAAGGGTCGAAGTCTTCAAGGGTGTCCTCGGAACCTAGGTGCTTGGTTCTGAGCACCTATGTTAAGGTGCGGTCACCAGTTCCTAAGTCATCGGAGCCGTGCACCGAACTGATGTTTCAGAGCCAATCCTCTGTGCTGGAGCCAGTGTTAGAGGTGTTGAAGTCTCCAGTACTTAGGTCTGTGGCTTTTTCGGTCCCTTCAACCCGTTCCTCTAGGACCTTTTCAGACATCGATGTGGACCATGTGGTGCAGAGGCTTTTAGAGAACCCAGCATTGGACAAATTACTTTCGGCTTCATCCCAACTGGGTTTGAATCCTACTACCATTCCATTGCCTGTGACTACTTCTCCTCCGAGCTTAACTAGGCCTTCAGAGCTGGAGGTGGAAGATCTGATGGTTGTGGAACTCGTGGAGCTGAGTCCTGTCTCAGTGACTTCGGTTCCATCGACCCTGATCTCTTCAGTGCCATTCAAACAGCCTCGGAGCCGACACTCTCTCGTCGGTTCCGAGGGGAAGAGTCGAACAGTCGAGTCAGTTCTGACCCTTCCTCTCGGGGCCTCGGCACAGATGAACTCAGCTCCATCCTCGGGTTTGTAGCCCTTGGTCTCGGCACCGGGGAAGCCGCCATCTTCCTTGGAACCGCCGGATTCCTTTGTTTAAGACTCCAGTGCCTTTGATGCCATGAGGAGGGTAATGTCTGCTAAGACCCACACTTCCTCAGGTCTCTCCTCTTCCTCCCCTCAAATGCCGCATTCTGCCTCTACATCGCAGGTTCCTACTAAGCATTGAGACCCAGAGCCTCAGGTAACCCCCTTTGGGTGAACCCTGCTCTACTGAGACTTCACCAGATGCTCCCACTGATGAAGTCCCCAGAAAGAGGGTTTGCAAGAGGAGGCATTTGGATTCCCCTCAGGAATCTTTTACATCAGACACCGACTTACAGGATTCAGAAGGGTCCCCATGGTCCCCCTTGGAGGATGTCTCCTTTGCAGACATCCTGGAAATACTGAAACAGAGGGGTGACTGGTAGTCCGTTACCCCTACTGCGGATGAGTCGGTGCTCCTGAAGCCCTTTGGGTCTTAACCTCCCACCTCCTGGGTTACTCCGCCCTTCAACAAACTGATGGAACTGGTTGCTCGAAGGGCGTGGGAGTCCCCTGATTCCATGGAACCAGTCCCTCGGAGGCCCAATAAGTTTATCACTTCCCCGCAAGACAAATTGTACCTCACTAAAGGAGTCCCTGTTGATGCCATGGTGGTGGCAGCAGCCACCAAGAAAGAGATGTCAGAGACCTCTTCTACTGTTCCATCCACCTAATAGAGATTCTAGGATGATGGACAGATATGGGAAGTGCATTTTTAGTTCTGCAACATTTGCCATTAGATCGCTTAACTATTTAACCCATTTTACCCGTCTTCAGCGAGATCTCCTCCAGGAACTGGGAGATACTCTAAAGGGTAACACAGATGAAACTATTTATGAGAAGGTGACGGCTTAGCTTTCTACCCTTAATTCCATTGTCAACTCATCCATGCGGCTCATTTCCTATGCAGCCGATGGGTCGAGTCGAGCAGCAGGTTCAGCGATAGCTCTGCGGAGACAATCCTGGATGTGCTTATGCTCCTTTGTGGAAGCCTTCAAGTCTTCCTTTGTCAACACCCCATTTGATGGCTCTTCTTTATTTGGGCCCAAAGTCAAGGAGACTCTCACTAGGTGTGAGCAGGAAGGAAAGACTCTACCTGCCATAGGAGTCCATTTTTCCACCCCTACTAGACCATACCCCAAAGGGCAGAAAGGTGGAAAAATGTGGTTCCAAAAGTCCCAAGGAGATTTCCAGAACACATGTAGTGAACCCCCCTTCAGGGGCAGAGGAGGGGCAAAAACAGAAGATGCCACTTTCGTGGCAGAGGGGGTCCGCAAAACCAGGGTGACAGGGAGCAGTCCCCTGGCAAGCCTTATCAGTGCTCCTGAGAGGAGGCCCGACTATCCTACTCTGGAGGCAGTCAGGGGTCACTTAGCTTTGTACCCAGACGCCAGGCTAGGAATTACATCAGATTCTTGGGTACAAAGCATAGTTACCAGAGGTTACATCATTCCCTTTTTAGAGTCCCAGCCAGTCAGAATAAAAATCCCAAATGTTCCACCCAGTCTATGGGGTCAAGCAGCTATAGAAATCCAAAAGCTGCTAGAAAAAAAAGAGTCATCCAGCCAGTCCCAGCAGACCAGATAGGATCCGGAACTTATTCCAGATTCTTTTTAGTTCCAAAGAAAACGGGGCACTGAAAGCCCATTTCAGACCTCAGCAAGCTCAACGCTTTTGTAAAGAAGGAAAAGTTCCGGATGGTCACGCTTCAGTCGATACTCCCATTCCTGGGAATGGACGATTGGATGTGCTTTTTAGATCTCAAGGATGCATACTACCACATCAAAATGGCCAGACCATCCAGAGATCATTTGCATTTCCGGCTGGCTGCCAGTCACTACCAATTTCGAGTACTGCCCTTTGGTCTCACCACAGCCCCCAGAGTGTTCACCAAATGCATGGCAGTGGTTACAGCTCACCTGAGGCATCTAGGACTCCGGGTGTTTCCATATCTGGACAACTGGCTCTTATCCTCCACCACCAGGCATCAACTTATTCTTTCCAGGGATCATATGATCAGTCTCTGTTCTCGGTTAGGAATAACCATAAATTTCGAAAAATCTGCCTTATTATCATCGCAGCATATCTCCTTTATCAGAGCAGACCTAGATACCACCACTGCCTTGGTCAGATTACCTCAAGAAAGAGTTATCTCTCTACGAAATCAGGTGTCTCGCTTGCTAAAAGAAAAGAGAGTACCTGCCTTTCAGGTTTTAAAGCTATTAGGCACCATGGCAGCTACCCTCATAGCGGTTCCTCTGGGACGGATGCACATGAGGTTACTCCAATGGTTGCTTTTCACCCAGTGGTCTTATCTACAGCTCCCAATGTTGTTCAAGATCTTACTGACAGACGCTTGCAAGAAGGACCTTCTCTGGTGGTTGAACAGCCACTACGTGACGATGGGTCGACCATTTGTACTTCCCTCTTCCATAGCCACAGTGACCACAGATGCTTCCCTGATAGGGTGGGGGGGGTTTCAGGGAAGAACTGCCCAAGGTACCTGGTCAGAGATGGAATTCCATTTGCACATCAATGTCCTGGAGTTGAGAGCGGTGCTTTCAGTGTTGCAGCACTTCCACGACTCTCTGCCTTGGGAGATGATTGCGATCCAGACAGACATGTCAGTGGTCTGGTACATCAACAAACAGAGGGGAACCAAGTCTTACCCCTTATGCCGAGAAGCCTTAAGAATTTGGCAGTGGGCTGTATCCATCGGGCGCTTTTTGATAGCAACACACATCCTGAGGAAATCCAACGTGATAGCGGACAAACTGAGCAGAGAGATTCTGTTGCCCCACTAGTGGTCCCTCAAAGAAGAAGTGGCAGAAATGGTATTCCGCAGATGGGGCCAGCCTTGCTGCGACCTTTTTCCATCCCATTTGAATGCCAAATGCAGAAGCTACTTTGCCCTGAATCCTCCACCGGGGGACAGCCCAAGGGATTCACTCGTACACGATTGGCCCTCAGATCTCCTTTATGCATTTCCTCCAACCCCTCTGATTCCCAGATTTTTACAGAAAGCAAAAGGCTTGGGAAGGTCTGTTATTCTGATAGCCCCCTTTTGGCCTCAACAGATATGGTTTCCCTTCCTTCATCAATACCAACTGGAAGAACCTTGGTTTCTGGACCCAGTGCCGGACCTTCTGACTGACTCGTCAGGAGTTCTTCACCCCTCTCTTCAGTCCCTCAAACTGACAGATTGGCTGCTCCACTTCCCAACCTAGCCAGATCATATAATCTGTCTTCCGCGGTGCAACATATTCTAGTTTCCTCTCATAAAGTCTCCACCAGGAAACTGTACAACAGCAAATGGACGCATTTTGCTTATTGGGCCTTTCAATAGGATATTGATCCCTATGTTGCTCCTATTGATAGTGTTCTGGAGTTTCTGACTATGCTTTTTCATGAAGGTGCAGCAGCGGCCACTGTAAGAGTTCAGTTGGCTGCAATATCTAATTTTCACTTGGGATTTGAGGGATCTAATCGTATGTCTCATAGATTATGTAAAGCCTTTCTGAAAGGGACTCATCACCTTAGGCCACCTGTCAGACAACCAGTTGCCCCCTGGAATCTAAATTTAATACTATTTCAGCTGATGCTTCCCCCTTTGAACCTGCATCTTCTTGCCCCTTGAGGTTCATTTCTTGGAAAACAATATTCTTGGTGGCTATTACCTCAGCCCATAGAGTTTCTGAACTACAAGCTCTTTCTATTAGGCCTCTGTGCCTGGTCTTTTACCCCAACAGAGTGTCTCTCAGGACAAATTCCACCTTTCTCCGTACGGTCTGCTCCGAGGCTAATTTGAACCAGTCTATTGAGTTACCCACTTTTTCAGACACCATTCGAATAAATTGGAATATATGTTACATAAACTTGATGTTCACAGACAGCTGAGGTTTTATTTAGACAGAACAAAGGAGTTTAGGAAATCGGAACAACTCTTTGTTTCTCATGCGGACAATAAAAAGGGGCTGCCTGAGGCTAAAGTTACATTGTCTAAGTGGTTATCTGATTGCATAAAATTTATATATTCATCAACCAATCAACCTTTACAGAATAGTATGAAAGCTCATTCCACCAGGGCTTTGTCTACATCTTTGGTGCATGCAGCCCATTTGCCTTTGGACACTATTTATGCAGCTACTACTTGGTCCAAACCTCATACATTTATCACTCATTACAAAGTGGACAGAGCCTCCAGAGACAGGCTTCCTTTGGTTCCACTGTTCTCAGGAATGTACTCCTGTGAGCCACCCAAGGTTAGGGTGCTTGGGACGCTACCCATGTGTAAGAACAAATGGCGAAATTGAACAACTTCACATAAAGAAGTTATGTTCTTACCATAACGTTCCATGTGAGTTGTTCATCTCGCCTTTGTTCTTACATTCCCTCCCTCCTTCCCCCTCCGGGTTATTGAAGAATGGGTATGACTGGTGATCTGGTTGGTCTAAATAGTGTCCTTTACTCCAGCCAGAGTATCTCTTAGCAAATTGTAAATATATGTACACGTGTATATGTTTGGCATATTGGTATGTTAGTGGTATCCTTTAAAATACCAAGACTTGTATGCTGCCCACCTCTAAGAACTAAACTTTAAAGGGGTGGCGAAAGCCAAATAACTATGGGCTAGGCTTATAAATGCCCTTGGGCAGATAGCCTAGTATGAACCTATGAACCTATCCTTTCTTGCTGGGTTCAGCAAACTAGATCTGAGGTTAGTCAGAGATCATCATGGAATAGGGACTGTGCCTCGAGCTACTCAAAGATCTTGAGCTTGGAAAGCAGCCCACTCGGAGCTGATGGATCGGCTCCGTACCCACATGTAAGAACAAAGGCGAGATGAACAACTGACATGCAACGTTATGGTAAGAACATAACTTCTTTTTTCTTTCCTTCCCAAGGTGATGACAGAATCCATTATCAATCAGTTCATTAATCTGCCAGCATTTTCTTTTCTAAATTTACAGACAAAAGTGAATATATGTTGCATTTATTGGATGTTCACAGACAATTACATTTTTATTTGCATAGGACAAAAGAAATCAGAAAGACAGACCAATTATTTGTTTCTTTTGCATATTTGAAATTGGGAAAGCCAGTGGCAAAAGTAACTCTAGCTAGATGGCTGATAGATTGTATTTCTTTTATCTATAACAACCAGGGTCTAACCTTACCAAAACTTGTAAGAGCACATTCAACTAGGTGTCCATGGCAACTTCTTCATTCTTTTTATCCAGAGCTTCCATGGACAACATATGTGCAGCTGTGGCCTGGGCTAATCCTCATACCATTATCACTCATTACAAAGTGGATCTAGTCTTGAGGGGTAGAGCAGCTTTTCTTTTAGTTGTGCTCAGGAATATTCTTCCTTAGAATACAGACAGGGTCTTGGGTAGCTGGGGACTCTGTCCTAACAGTTGAGGATAGAATGAAAATTGACAACATTATATAAAGAAGTTATGTACCACCATAACATTCCATCTGTGTTGTCCATTTTCATTCTTCCTCAATTTCCCACCCACCAACCCCCATCCTTTGTTTTGACAAACTTCTGGAAGAATGAGACATTGTAAGGACACCACTGGCCTTTATGATTGAGCTCCAGTTATAATTTCCTATATAGAACATATAAATTTGTATGCATTTTATATATGCATATTGGTAGATACCACTTTAGATAAAATCAGCAAACAAGATCTGAGTATGTTACAGGTTGGTGCATTATGGGTAAGGGAGAGGCTTGAGAGCTTTTGGGTTACCACAAGATTTAGTAACAGCTAAATCAGATCCAAGGTTCAGATCCAAACCCAACAGTTGAGGAAGAATGAAAATGGACAGCACAGATGGAATGTTATGGTGAGTATATAACTTCTTTTTATATGATCTCACAATTGATATCTCCAAAAGCTTGAACTGCCATAGCAAGAAATGTCCTAGTCCCCAAACTTGGGTACTGCCTACCCTTACTAACTTTACCTTCTTTTTAGGATACCCAAAGGCTACAAATTGTGGAACATAAGATCTTCAGATCTGCATTGCTTGCTCATTCCCATACTCATCACTGTGACCTCATAAAGGGCATCAACTGGCTGTCTATACTTGATAGGCCCTCTTTCCTTCTGAACTATCTTCTCTTCAAAATACCAAGACTTGTATGCTGCCCACCTCTAAGAACTAAACTTATATTCAAGGAACCACCTTGTTGCATGTTTCGTGTATTCCAAGTGAGACACTGAGGCACTGTGATGGATTCAAGTTGTTTATTGTACATAAACACATCAGGAGCTGTAACTGGAACATATATTTAAACTAACTGACTGACTCATTACTTCAAACACACTTGCATGTGCATCTCCATTCATGCCTGCATTAACTCTAGTTAACTATACAAAATGGTACTGATTTTGCATGTGCTCAGTAGCTTATGTGCACATGCTATCTTGCTACAGTGGCTGACTACATATAATACACACAATGATCTACATCCTCCCTGTTTGATTTGTTCGACATGCTATAGGAAAACAAGATATTTTACATGCTAGATAACACATCAACATTTTAACAAAAAATGAATTCAAGTCCAAGTCGCTGTGTATCTTGGAATGGATCTGGAAATTCTCCATGATCTGGTCACATAAAAACTTTGACTAGGTTTAGCAATAGGGACAGTCCCTGGGGATTCTTTTACAATTGGAACTTCGGGGATATCATCAGGATTACTTGAAGAAAGTACACTGTCCTCTGGAATTTGAACAAGTGTAGAGTCACTATGAGAAATGGAGTCTCTGACTAAGGCAATCTGCTTAGTCACTGATTTGGAGACTGGTAATGTGTGTCTATGATTCCTTCTGAAATCCATTCCATCAGGTTGTACGATGTAAGATCTCAGTACTTGACAAATATTTTTTTACAATTCCCACTCAGTCATATCCTTTAGATGTTTGCATTCTAACAATCTCTCCTTGTCTTAATGGTCTAAGAGGTTTGCTGGATTTATCATCGTACAACTTTTGTGACTGTCATTTTTTCAAAAGTCGAGTCTTGATCATTCTGTTGTTCTTTGCATTTGGAATCAGTAATTGTTTACTGATCAGAAGAGATGTTCTAGTCTTTTTGGACATCAATCTCCGAGCAGATGAACCAAGCAAATTATCTCAAGGAATGTTTCTGAGATTAAGTAGGTTAAGAAAAACATCAGTACCATCTCTCCTGGATTAATCCAACAAACATTTTGTACTTTGAACTGCACGCTCAGCTAATCCATTGGACTGTACATACTCAGGACTACTGGTAACATGGACAGTCCCAAGACTCAGCAAAATTCTTGAACTGCTGACTTGTAGACTTTGCACCATTGTCTGATATGACTTTGCGTGGACTGCCATGAACAGAAAAATGTCTCTTCAATTTCGTAATGACAGCGCTGGACGTTAAGTTAGGAAGAAGGTCAATTTCAAACTAATTCGAATAAGAGTCTACTAATACTACTAAGTAATGCTGACCATTTCATTTAGCACTGTTGCAAACAGAACATGCTAGAGTTTCCTTTTGTATATCTTTTGACATAGAAGGACAAAATGCTATGCCTCTTGCCCTTCTTTTGGTTGAATCAGTACCCAGGTGACCATTTTGCAAAATGTTGATATATTCCTGTTGTAATGCTGCAGGAATTACCACTGTAGGACCTTTCATGATGATTCCATCTTCCATCATGAGCTCATCTCTGTAGGGAAAATACTTCTGTATGTCAAGTGGTAAGCAAGTTTGTCATGCTGGCCATGCTTGACTGAGAAAATGTTTCAGCTTCTGGAGAACTGTGTCTGAAGTTGTATGATTTCTGAGTTCATCAAGATGTTATGAGGAAAAACTTCTGACTTCCATGACTTCAAAGTCTGCTTTCTCATTTTCATGCTAATCTGTTGTTTGTCTGGGTGCTCTTGACAAACCATCAGCAAGGTATAGAAATTTGCCCTTTGTATAGACAATATTGATATTGTACCATTGTAATTTTAACATTCTGCATTGCAAACTTGCTGGGGCTGTATGTATTGGCTTTTTCAGAATTGTCACTAGAGGTTGTTGATCAGTCTCTATTTGAACAGGTTTGCCATAAATATAATCATTGAACTCTGAACATGTAAACACTACTGCCAAAAGCTCTTTTTCAATTTGTGCATACTGCATTTCAGTTTGGGTTAAAGTTCTGGATGTATAGGCTACTGGTATGCCTTCTGGAAGACATGCTGCACCAAGACCATACTTTGAAGCATTACACAAAAGAGTTACAGGGTTGTAAACATCATAATATCTCACTGATGGGTGGACTGACAATTTTCTGTTTCAGAACATCAGATGCTCTTTGGTATTGTTCCAACCAGGACCAGTTTACATTTTTGCGTGTCAATTCATGTAACGGTGGTGAAAGCTCACTCAGGTCTGGGATGAACTTTCCTAAATAGTTGACCATACCACGAAAATGTAAAAAATGTGACATTTTCTGGAACTGGCATCTCAAGAATTGCTGTTTGCTTAGACGGATCTGGTTGTAAGCAAGTAAATAAATAACCCACATAAGTAACTTCTTTCAGTTTGAATTTTCACTTCTGAGGATTCAGTTTAAGATTTACTTCACGAGCATGGTCTAGAACTTTCTTGAGGTTTCTATCATGTTCGACTTTGCCATTGCCTCCAACAATAATGTCTACTATGACAGCACAAGGATAACCAGAAAAAATTTGCTCCATCGCACGATGAAATACTTCACTGGCCGAATTTATCCCAAATGATATTCAAAAGAATCTGTGTCTACCAAATGGTGTACTGAAAGTGGTTAACAATAAAGATTTGTGATCAAGCGAAAATGAACTTTTTGCATCTAAGACAGAAGGCATTTGGCATGAGAGCGGCTACTACTACTACTGTGCACACTGGATGTTGAGGACATTTAAGAGTTTTGTGTAAGTCTCTCAGATCAATACATATTCGAATATCATCTGAGCTTTTCTTATGAGCCATGACCATGGAGGATACCCATTCAGTCAGTTCTTTTGCTCGAGTTATTACACCTAAATTCACCATTTTGACAAGCTCTACTTTTACTTTGCTCTGCATTGCTACTGGAAACTTCCTTGCTGGTCTGACAACTGGGCTTTCTTCATGGTTTAACTTCAGGGAATATGTGACTGGAAATTTGCCAAGCTCATCTGTGAAAATATCAGCATATTCACTAAAAATATTCTGTGTAAAACTATTGCTGTTGTTCAGATGTATATGGTGGACCTATTTATTAAATGAAATCAGTCCCATTCTCAAGCTGTCTTTGAGGCCTAGCAATAACTGCATGTGTCTTTTGACTGTTCCCAGCAGAATGGCATGTGAGAACTACTGCACCATTAGTTTGAATCTGTTCAGCACCATAAGGAACTAGTTTTGCATCGTTTCTCACCAGCTTTTACTTTGGCAAACAGTTGTGCTGATATAACATTGTACTTCAGTCCAGTCTCTACGGGTTTCCCATTAATCCAAACAGTACAACATATTTCACTGTTTACTGCCAACTGATAATCTGCTATAGTGTTAACTGTTCCATTAATTACAGAGACACCATCAACATAGCAAGTTTGATCACAGCTCTCCGTCTGATGTACTTGCTTCTTCAGATGCTCTGTTTTAATAAATGTATGTGCCACTTTAGACTTGCAACACTTTTTTTAAATGAGTCCACTTTGCACATTCATGACACTGCTGACCAAAAGCTAAGCACTTTTCTCATTTAGGTTCATGACTGCTTCCACAGTGACAGCTAGTAATAAGGACTGGAGTAGCAAACAACCTTTTTGGTTCATATTTCTTTTACATCTTAGCTTTATATTGTACCCTATCAACATTCACACTGACAGTCACTGCATGCACATCTTTATCATTTGTAAGCATATTTGTATGCTTTTCTGTTTGACAAATCTCTATGGCTTTGCTCAACATTAAATCACTGTCTCAAAGCAAAGTCTTTCTCACTGCATCATAATTAACACCACATAAAAGCCTGTCTTTTGTCAACTCATCTGTCAGATCACCATATCTGCACGTTTATGCTTTATTTCGGTGATATATGCTGCTATAGTTTCACCAAGCCTTTGATTTCTTGTGTAAAACATGTGCCTTTCCATTGTAATATTCATTTGAGGGTTACACATTTCTCTAAATTTACATTTTAAGCACTCAGGGTCTTCCCGTGTTTCAGCCTGTATCACAATATGGTTGTTTCCCCCTCCTCCCCTGCATTCATGGCAGGTGCATATACCAATGAACGTTCCCTTTCAATGGATTCTGAGCCAGCTAAATTAAGAAGTATGAATACCTTTGTACATGTGTCTTTATCAGAAAATGCAACCTGTATGAAAATATTATATTCTTGCTCACTTACCACTTCTCAGCAATATTATCATACACTAGTGTTCCAGGTCTATGAAATCCCTCTGCCATAACAGCAAAATATGTTTAATCAAATGCACAACAATTTCTCTGTAAAGGCTTCACTTTAACACTGCAAAGACTGCAAACATTCCAGACACTTTGGATACTTCAAAAAGTTTTAGTTAATGCGAAAAAGTAGTATATTGTAAAAAAAATGCAGTTGTTTTGGTTGTACATCTTAACACTTCAGAAATTATTTTGAACACTTTTGTATTTATTTTGAATACTTTTATTAGTATGTTGCAATTTCAGACATTTAGTTTATCTCTGTAATTATTTTGAACATTTTGAATGCTTTGCCACACATTCTGCAACTGAAAAATCATTTAAATAAGTTTAAGTGCCTTTGAATTACCACTGACCTGTTTGCAAGTGCAGTCCTTTATATTCCTCCACTTATAACTGCATGCCTCATGGTTTGCAAGCTGCTTCAGCTTTGGATCCCACTTCTGACACCATGTTGAATGGCTTGTTTATTCCAAATGAGACACTGAGGCACTGTGATGGGTCCAAGTTGTTTATTGTACATAAACACATGAAGAGCTGTAACTGGAACATATATTTAAGCTAACTGACTCCCTCATTACTTCAAGCACATTTGCATTTGCATCTCCATTCTTGCCTGCATTCACTCTGGCTAACTATACAGAATGGCACCAATCTTGTACGTGATCAGTAATTTATATGCACGTGCAATCTAGCTTCAGTGGTTGATCTTGCACATGCTCAGTAACTTATATGCACATGCTATCTAGCTACAGTGGCTGACTAGGTACAATACACACAATGATCTACATACCTTACCCCTCAAGAGGTAGCCAAGATGATGGCATCTTTCTCATCCATCCTTGATTCAAAAATACTATAGATGAAAAAAATTCTCATGCTTAGGGTGCTCCATTTGTAATCACCTAGACACTAAAATTAGAATACTCTCTACTATAAAAGAATTCAAAAAAGAAACACTACAAAACCACCTCATCATTGAAAGCAAATGTAATTCCTTTAAGGATAACAGTTATTATAAATAACTGGCCATTAATATTTTTAAATGAGCACGCTGATTTGCTAGGCCAACCACTGTGCCCGTTGCAAGTCCAAGAATATACCAATGGAAAGTGGTCAGGTCGCTCGGTCTTTTTTCCATTGTTATATTCTGTAAGTTTTATTTATTTATTTATTATTTAACAAAAAATACAAATCTGTAATCTGGACTCCGGACATACGAGAAAGACAGGATTGAGGAAATACTATGTAAATCAGGTATGTTATTTAAAACTAAAGATACATATATGATTTTCTTTGTATTTCCTCCATTCTGCCTCTCTCCCACCTGTAAACTGTTCAAAACCTTTTTAATTAAAAAAAAAAAGAAAAAACAAGAAAAAGGAGCAACGGAGACCTTCTTTTCTCCTTTGCTTCCTTTCCAAAGCACTGATGTAATGGATAAGCATTGGAAAGCAAGTCCCATATGCATGCTCAGTACATTAGAAAAAGCCCCAGAATACCTGAAAAATGCGGAAAGGCAACATGGACCATACCTCTCAACTGTACTAAATTGCTCTGTATTTCCCATTTTTGGACTCAAATAGGATGCCACAAATTCCTGATTGACTCCTTTAAATTATGATTTCTCTTTGCTGACTAAGAGACTTCAACAGTAAATTAAAAAAACACTGTGGTGGCAGTGTCTTCTCCTTTAAGGAGGACCACACACACACACACACACACACACACACACACACACACACACACACACACAGTACAAAGAAATTGTCAGTTGCAGTAATACTGCTATGTTTGCAAGGATTCTGGGTATTTGTCTCTTTAACTTGAACATAGCATGTATTTTCAACATTTTATTGTTTGAACATTTTTCCAGGAGACAATGAAAGAAAATGCACAAAACTGCCCAGTTCAGAACATTTCCATCATAAAAGTCTACTTACACACACACACACACACACACACACACACACACACACACACACACACACACACACACACACACACACACACGTGCACACACATACAATCACATTTTAAATGTATTGTTTGAACATTTTTCCAGTAGGCAATGAAATAAAATGCATGAACCAATAATGACAAAACTGCCCAGTTAAGAACATTTCCATTATAAAAGTGTAACTATATAAATAGAATGACAGTAGTGTAAGCCATAGGCATCTTGCACAGCTTCTTGCAATTATTTTCAATTTCATTTTTTTTTTTTTTGGGGGGGGGGGCAAAAGGACAAAAACCAGAGACACATTTTAATCATTACTTGTATAATTTTGGAAAGTTGCTAGTATAAAACATGTCACCATGCATTTCACTGCCAAGTCTTGAACCCAGGATTCTGTGCACAACAGTCAGAGCAACATACCACTATGCCAAAATATCAGCATCTTGAAAGACAGACTGAAACCTAAATGGCTATCATTTAGTGAATTCAGTTCTCACTTCTCATCATAGCTCTCAACCTCTTAGCACAAAAAAACAGACAAGGCCAATAATGGGGGAATACATAATATAGTTCTCATTTCTCACCATAGCTCTCAGTGTCTTAGCACAAAAAACCCGGACAAAGACAATAATGAGGGAATACAGCCCCAAAATAGGGACAAATTTCAAATACGTAACTGATCTTATAAACTTAGAAAATTGCTAGAATAAAAGGTTTTGTGTTACCATATATTTTCTGAAGAATATGAAGTCTGAAATTCAAATGCCTATCATTATTTAGTGAATTCAGTCATTCAGTGGTTTGCAACAAAAATCCTTAAAACCACAGATTTAATGAGGAACAGAATAAAAATATGAGGAATGAATACACAAGTGGTGGTGGCTAGGGACGTTAAGCTCTTTTTACTTTGTACCCAAGGTACAGGGTTTGAGCCTTTCTAGCCTCCATTCAATGGGGGCATTTTCACACACACACACACACCAGTTTCAGGTACCTTAAAGCAAGCTTTTTGCCCATCTCTGTTGAGCTTAACTCCATACAGCACAAACAACTCCTTGAAATGGCAGTCACAGTATTTGTATTCAAACAGATGGGCTCCCACGCACATCCCTTGAGCTTAATTCCGACAGGCTGACGGAGCTGATGTCATTGTGCACATAATGACATCAGCTCCAAAACTGCGAAAATTAAAAAGTCTAAAAAAATAGATGAAAAAATCGGAAATGAAGGGGTGCCACTCCGGAATATTGGGACTCCAAAACTCAGTAAAAAATGAGTAATTTGGGATGGTTGGGAGATCGGGTACACAGCCAAACGTACCTAACAATGACCTTTAATTTTTGGCAGCCTTGAACTCTAATCAACATCGAGAATGCATTTGACTGATATAGACAGCATACTCAACTGAATACATAAGCAGGCTTGTTTTTAAATTTGACAGAGGGCGCGTCCCATCCAAGCTTGTCAAGAAAGTGCGAGCGAGGTTGCAAGTCAGCTATCAAATTTAAAGATTGTCCTCATCCCAATCATCAGAAAATAAGAGCAACATTTGCAGTACACATTAAGTGTGGACAGGTCAGTGATGCAGACTAGTTTGAGCAGTGGGCATATATTTTCAAAAAAATAAAATAACAGATTATATTACGTGTGTTGCTGGTGCAGGATAGGTTTCTGAAATGTACTATTCAACTAATTAAAAGGGCATACTGAACATTCATTATTGCACAGGCATTCCAAAATTAAGCATTAGAGCAAGGGGAATGGTGCCTGAGGTACAAACAAATCTAATACTATCTGGTTTTGCAGCAGTTCCGCAGTGAAAGCAAACTATGTCATGGCTTTGAAGTAAGGGAAAAGTGAATAACCGCCCCCCCCCCCCATGCACACAACGTGTCCCCAGTATTCCCTCATATGGGCTGAACCCCCTTATAAAACTGATAATTCTTTTTAGAACTGATGATGTGGGGAGAAAAGATTGTGGATTGCTTGCACTTAATAATGAGAAATGTTGAGAATTACAACCAAAAATGCAAGTCAAATGATATTCTGTCTACATTTCAAGTTAATAGTAATAATATTTTAAGAAGACTCTGTATGTGATTGTCCCACATTATTTCTGGACATGTCTCTGATTCTAAAAGTAAGATGTCAAGAGCTAAAGACCCCCCCCCCCAAAAAAAATTAAATGTGATGGTGGGGAGAGGTTATGTAGTGATCCATCGCACAGTATGTTAATATAGTTTAGTTAGAAGAGTACAATTTTGTCAGTGTATGTTTTAATGCTTACATGAAAGGAACACACTGCAGACAGTTAGTATTGAGTGGATGCTGGATGGTATAAATGTAATTTAAACAGTTTGCTGCATACAAGCATGATTATGATAAACTGTGACAATGGCAGCTGGTCAGTGTTGTTTCTCATCAGAATTATAAAAATAATAATAATAATGGACTATAGGGGTTCTTTTTGGAACATAGAAAGTAGTTGGGTTGGTAAGCATTCTTCTATGGAATTGTGTGTATGTAATTATTGTAGAAGTAAAGCAGTGTGCACATTACAGTGTTTATGGTAAATGGGGTGAAATAGCCAAGTAATGGGACATTGAAATGGCTGTAAGGGGAGGGCTGTGCATGGGGGGGGGTAGAAAAACAAACGCAATAAACCATAAAAAATTAATAATACAGAGTATAAAATGCATAAAAATGAGTACCAAAGAAACATGTTATAAATAGTATTGTTCTATAAATCTTTATGAAGTAAAATCAAGATCATAAACACTAGTGAGAAGAAAAAAAAAGAGATTGATCTAAATGTGGTAGCAGTCTTTACACAGTTTTTAAAAGGACTAGCTAATGATCTAACTTAGTCTAGGTGTATGTTAGTGCCTTTTTAAAAACTTATGATTAATTCCAGCTGTGGTCTTGGGGTGGTACGATTATAAGCAGCGGTTTTGCTAACACTTCATCATATTTGCCATAAATTTAAAGCTGGTGGGGGGGGGCCTTTTTTATTATAAAGATGGAGAAATGCCTAGATCTGAAGTAGTTAACTTCATGTGATCAGCAAACTGTCGGTATCGGATCTGAGCCGGCAGCTTTCCAAGCTAGAGATCTGAGCTCCAAGCTCCTCCCCCTTACCCATAATAACCTGCTACCTCCCTCCAGTCCTCAGATCTCGTTTGCTGCAGCTTCTTGAAACACGAGTGACGAGCTCCTGATGGTTTTGTGAGTGGTTTCATAGGGTTTTTTACTCTGTTTTTTCTCAAAAAAAAAAATTGTGTGTGTGTGTGTGTGTGTATTTAATCGACCCTTAGTTTATTTAGCTTAAATTGTTTTAGTAGTTAGTTAGTCTTAACTTTTCCCTTCCCCTTATCTGTGTGTGAGGGTGTGTGTGTTGTCATGGCCGAAGGCCGTATTTTCTAAATGCTCTGAGTGTGGCCATAAGCTGTTCCCAGCCGATGGCCACACTCAGTGCGTTATTTGCCTGGGGGTGGCTCATTTATCATCAGGCTGCCAGATCGGTGCCGCCTTCAACCCCCGGGCTTTGAGGGACAGGAGGACCAAGTTAATCCTTGCGGGCCTTTTGCCCTCGGATTCTGCTTCTTCCTCCTCTCCGTCAGTGGCACCAGCCACGGTTGCTGCTGTTCAGCCTACTGTTCCTGCTCCCCTGGCCGGGACTCAAACTCTCACTGTGTTCCAGGGAGAGAGGGATGCCAGTAAGAAAGATAGACATAGAGAGAAGGAAAGAGACAGGGAGAGGCATAGGGGCCATAAGAGGCAGGCCGATTCTGCCCCCTCGGCCCCGCCGGCTAAGCAGCTCCTTTCTCCCTTGAAGGTCTCTGGGTCTTCCCTCTCTCAGCTCCGTTCTCCACGTTTCTCTCCGGAGCAGGAGGAGGAGACCCAATCACCTTCGAGGTCATCGAGGCGGCCTTCCCGGCCAGCCTTGGCGGCTTCTTCTAGATCAACGAGGAGCCTTTCGGACGCGGGCATGGACCAGATGATGCATCGCTTCCTCCAGGCTCAGATGCAGATGGGAGTGCTCTTGCCTCCCCCCCTCCGGGGGGGAGCTCAGCCCCTTTCTTTGCCCCCATCGCTCCTTCTCCGATCTGTTATTGGGTTTCGGAGCTGTCGGATCCGGGTAGCATCGGAGCCGGGGAGTTGGCGCCGATAGTAATCGCTACTTCGACACTGGCTGTACCCTCGAGTTTCTCGGGTCCTTTTATGGATCCGAGCTCTCGGGGCCATGAGCCGAGCCTTGGATCCGGAGGGGTGTGTGTGTCTCCGGCTCCGATGTGGTCAGAGCACACTTCTCTTTTGGGTCCGATCACTTCGGCTCCGGCGCCGATCCACACGTCGGATCTGAGGGTGCTGCTCTCAAATCCTAGGGAGACCGGTTCACCTTCGGCCTTCGACATCGTGGAGAGGGTCCTCTCAAGGGATTCGAGGCCCCAGGCTCGTCCTATGGATCCACCCGCCGTTCCCTCACAGACAGACCCGTCTTCCATCATCCGGCCCCAGGGACAGCCTGCGTCTACATCCCAGATGGTTCCCCTAGAGGAACAGGACCTGGTTGTTGAGCCCTCCTCGGACAGCCCCCCACGAAGAGGCTCCTCACAAACGAAAGTGTAAAAGGAGGCACTTGGAGTCCCCCCGAGTCCCTCACGAAAGACACTGACTTGGAGGAAGGGGAAGGTTCCCCCAGGTCACCCCCCGAAGACGTCTCCTTTGGAGACATCATGGAGATGCTACGCATTAGAGGGGGGTGGTCAGCCCAAAAACCTTCCTCGGATGAGTCTGTGTTTCTGGAGGCGTTTGACGCAGGCCCATCTACCTCTTGGGTGTCCCCTCCGGCCGACCCCCTGGTAGATCTTATAACTACCAGGGCATGGAAGGAGCCGGACACTATAGAGCCGATCCCCAGGAGACCAGATAAAATCCTTAGTCCCCCAACAGACAGGATGGCATGGTGCAAAGGTTCCCCAGTAGATGCCATGGTGGTGGCGGCTGCCACCAAGAAGGAACTGGCTCAGGATAGTTCCTCGGTACATCTTCCCGACAAGGAGTCTCAGACGATGGACTGCATTGGAAAGTGGATGTTCGCTTCAGCCACCTTCTCCGTAAGGGTGCTGAACTACCTGGCACACGTGATTCACCTTCAGCGAGATCTAATCAAAGAATATGCTGAGTCACCCCCGGAGTCCATGTCGGCTAAGGGCAAAAGAACCTTCTCGGCACGAATGGCCACTCTAAAGTCGGTATCCAACACTTCTATGTGGCTTCTCTCCCATGCCACGGAGTGGGCGGCTAGAGCCAGCAGAGCAGGCATCGCCTTGCGGTGTCATGCCTGGCTCCATCTTTGCGATTTTGCGGAACCGTTCAAGGCATCCTTTGCGAATGCTCCCTTTGACGGTTCTACCTTGTTTGGCAAGACCATCAGCGATATGCTACTCCAGAGCGAGAAAGACGGGAAGACATTGTCTGTTATCGGAATCCGCTTCTCGGCTCCTCAAAGGTACTTTTCCAGGAACCATAGAGGACAAAAGAAGATGTGGTTCCCGAAATCTCAACAATCCCTTTTCGCTCCGGACCCTTTGTCCTTCAGAGGCAGGGGAGGACAAGGTGTACGCTGGCCCAGAGGCAGAGGGGGGCCGAAGAATTTCGGGTTGAGGGAACCTTTTTCCGACTGACCCGCGCAGCAACCCTGAGGGGTTGCCCGACTGCTCCTCTCTGGAGGCAGTCGGGGGGCGTTTCTCGGAGCACCTAGCACATTGGGAGTCCATCACAACAGATCGCTGGGTGCTCTGAATAATATCCAGAGGCTACTCTATTCCCTTCATGAACCCTCCCCCTCATTTGGGGCACCTGCCCGATGTCCCACCCAATCAGAGGAAGGAGGCAGCTTTAGAGATAAAAGAGCTGCTAAGAAAAAGAGCCATCCAGCGCGTCCCCCAGGCCAGTCTAGATCAGGCAATTACTCCAGGTTCTTTTTGGTGCCAAAAAAGACGGGGGACTTGAGGTCAATTCTCGACCTGTCTACATTGAACCTGTCCATTGCCAAGGAGAAATTCTGGATGGTCACCATTCAATCTGTTCTCCCCCTTCTGCAGGAGAATGACTGGATGTGCTTCATAGAACTCAAGGATGCATACTATCACATTCTAATGAACAGGCGATCCAGGAGGTTTCTCCACTTTTGGTTGGGGGCCAGTCATTATCAGTTCAGGGTCCTCCCTTTCAGCCTCACCACAGCCCCCAGGGTGTTCACCAAGGTCATAGCAGTTGTAGCGGCCCATCTGAGGCTTCAGGGAATACAGGTCTTTCCTTACCTGGACGACTGGCTCCTCGCCGCTCCCACCAGGCATCTACTATGCTCGGCCAGGGATTACTTCATGCATTTGGCCCACCAGTTGGGGAATCACTATAAATTACAAAAAATTGTCCCTTCAGCCTGCTCAGTTCCTGGACTTCATAGGGGTCAGAATAGACACACTTCAGTCCAAGGCTTTCTTGACGTCGGACAGACTCCACAACCTAACTCTTCATGTCTTAGCCCTTCTACAGTCTCCGGACCCACCAGCAGAATTAGTCCTGAGGGCTCTAGGGTCTATGGTGGCAGCTATCAACCTTTCACCCCTAGCCTGCTTGAATATGAGGGTTCTTCAATGGACCTTGCAGGTCCAGTGGTCCATCCTTCAACATCCGTTGTACTCCCCGATTCCCCTCAGCAGGGTTTGCAGGGAATCTCTGCTTTGGTGGCTCCATTCCTGAGAGCTTCAGGAAGGGCGGCCCTTTTTAATGCCTCTACCCCAAGCCACGGTGAGCACGGACACTTCTTGCTTAGGGTGGGGAGGGCATTGCATGGGCAGAACCATCCAAGGCACGTAGACTCCAACAGAGACCGTTCTGCATATCAGTGTTCTGGAGATGAGGGCAGTGCTTCTAGTGTTGCAAGCTCTCCATTCTCTTTTTCCTCTAGGGACTATTGCAGTTCAGACAGACAACATGTCAAGTGGTCTGATACATCAACAAACAGGGGGGAACCAGGTCTTACCCCCTTTGCCGAGAGGCCACGAGAGTTTGGGAGTGTGCAATATCCACCAACCGTTTTCTGCTAGCAACCCACATTCTGGGTCGTTCCAACATTTTAGTGGACAAGCTGAGTCGAACTATCCTCTCACCTTACGAGTGGTCTCTGAACCCCTTAGTAGCAAAACAGATCTTCCTCAAATGGGGTCAACCTTGCTGCGATCTGTTCACATCACCTTCGAACGCAAAGTGCAGCAAGTTTTTTGCTCTAATCCCTCCACCGGGGGAGACCCCCAGAGATGCTCTAGGTCATGCTTGGCCATCCGGTCTTCTTCTGCTTATCCTCCTCTCCCGTTAATGACAAAATTCTTGCAGAAGGCTCGTCAGTTGGGGAGCAAGGTTATCCTCATAGCCCCATTCTGGCTTTGTTAAACCTTGTTTCCATACCTGCGGTCTCATCTCATAGCTCCTCCTTGGATCTTAGATCCCATTCCGGATCTGATTTCTCATCCTTCGGGATTGAAAACTCTGAACCTGGATGACCTCAAGCTTTACGCTTGGTTGATCCAGTTCCATTAGTGGCTAGGACTCCCGGCATCTCGTCTGCAGTTAAATCCATCCTGGTGGCAGCTCATAAGCCTTCTACCAGAAAAGTCTACAACAGTAAATGGAAACATTTTTCTTTCTGGGCCAGGCAAAGGAATTTGGACCCCTTTACGGCTCCCATTCCAGCAGTACTTGAGTTCTTATCCCATATTTTTCATCAGGGGGCCAGTTCTTCAACTGTGAAGGTTCAAATGGCGGCCATTTCCCACTTCCACATCGGAGACAATCTTGGTCCTTTAGCTTCCTCTAAGATCTGTAAGACCTTCTTGAAGGGTACCTTTCTTTTAAGACTTCCTGTCAAGAATGCGGTTCCTCCGTGGGATTTAACCTTAGTCCTCCAGTCTCTTACTGGCCCCCTCTTTGAGCCTGCAGCTTCGGTTGACTTAAAGTATTTGTCTTGGAAAACTGCCTTCTTGATTGCTATTACGTCAGCTAGAAGGGTATCGGAGCTTCAGGCCCTTTGTACTAAACCTCCGTATCTTGTCTTCCATAAGGACAGAGTATCCCTCAGGACTAATCCCTCCTTTTTACCTAAAGTGGCTTCTGAGGCTAACATCAACCAATCCATTAATCTGCCTGTTTTCTTTCCTAACTACCAGAACAAAGGAGTGTACAGACTACATTCATTAGATGTGCATAGATAATTGCGCTTTTATTTGCACAGAAAGCTGCCTCTTGTAAGTCGGCGCAGCTCTTTGTTTCCTTTGCTAAGCCATCTTTGGGTAAACCATTAACGAAGGTGACTCTAGCTAGGTGGATATCTCACTGCATTTTACTCAAGTACAAAATTTCTGGTCGACCTGAGCCCATGGGGGTTCATGCTCATTCTACCCATTCTATGACTACCCTGCTGCCTTTTGGTCAAGGGTACCCTTGGATGACATTTGTTCAGTGGCTACTTGGGCTTCTTCTCATACCTTTATTTCTCATTATAAATTAGATCTGATATTCAGAGGGAGGGCAGCCTTTGGCTCTGCAGTGCTCCGGAATATTCTTCCTTGAGGACCTCCCAAGTTTTTTGGTAGCTGGGGACTCTGTCCCACAGGTTGTTGATCAAATGAAGTTAACTACTTCAGATAAAGAAATTATATACTCACCATAACGTTCCATCTGAGTAGGTAACTTCATTTGTCAGCAACTGACCCCCCCCCCTCCGTCCCCCTAACCTGTAGTTCGTTACATGAATAATTAAGTGATTCACTCCTGGTAGGTATCAGGTTAGTATGTTCAGGTTTTGCTTGTTTTAGTGCTGTCTGATAATTGGGCAAACTCGATCTGAGGACTGGAGGGAGGTAGCAGGGTATTATGGATAAGGGGGAGGAGCTTGGAGCTTGGATCTCTAGCTTGGAAAGCTGCCAGTTCAGATCTGGGTCGGATCCGATACCCACAGGTTGCTGACAAATGAAGTTACCTACTCAGATGGAACGTTATGTTGAGTACATAACTTCTTTTTTATGTATATCTAGGAAAAATGAATCATAGAAGAGTAAAATCAGAGGAAGACCAAATAAAAACAAAGGCAATTGGGTAAATTAATGTGAGTGCCCCCCCCCCCCCAACTTCCAAGGCCAATAGAATACTGACAAAATCTCTAGACTAAGCTGATGTATGTTAGAATGGCATGAAGTACATTAGATTTCCAATAGTGTACAAATGCTTTGTCCAGTGTTAAGCAAGTGTGATTCCATAAACTATTGGAGGTGGGTTTTCCAGTAGTCAGAGACAGAGAACCCCGCCAAAATATTAGGACCGATAGAAAAACAATTTTTATGAATGCCTGGGCCAATGGCAAGCAAGTGTAGCTCCATAAACTATTGGAGGTGGGTTTTCAGGTAGTCAGAGATTGAAAAGCCCACCAAAATATTAGGACCAATAGAAAAACAATCAACCAATCGAACTAAACCAATGAACGGTTAGAGTGAATCAGTCACCTACTGGATATGTGACCAGAAGAAATTCAATAGTATGCAGGAGGGGCAAGCCTGCCAAGATAATTCCTCAGATGGCCATCGGACTTGGGGCAAGTGGCAAGCCAATGGTGAGCCAGTGTGTCTTGGTTTTTAGTTAGTTGTGGGTTTCCAGGTTATCCAGTAATGTGCGTGAAACATAAAAACACATAGATAATCCAGTGAAAAATTAGAAGTGGCTAAGCTAAGCTAAAGAAGTAACAGTGATAATAAGATATGTTATGATATATTAAGCAGTGAGTAGGAAGGGACAAGATAAGGCCCTGACTACTGTAAATCATTATTTTAAATTACATAATATGGTTATTAATCCAATGGGGGTGAAGAAAAAGAATACAGAGGAGGAACATGTGTAGTGCTACTTGCTGCTGGGGATTGTCAGTTTAAATTAAATTAAATTTAATTAGATTAAAATGAAACAAATATCGCAATGAGTGGACTAATAACAGAATAGGATAAACCGGTGACAATTAATGTTGCAACATGAGAGTAAGAGAATGAAAAGAAAATTATTAAATCAACGTAAAGTTAGAAAGAAATGAGTAAAAGATTGAAGTGATATCCCACATCTAAAATTGCATCAGGGACAGTAAAATCTCAATTCACAAAAAAAATCACACTAAAAGAATTACAATAAAAATCCCATTAAAAAATTATTGAACCACCTTCAAGATATCAAAGAAAAAACTCAAGCCATGAGAAATGGGCTGTATTTTTTGGTTTTAGTAGTAACCGTAGTGGTGCAGTTTTCTCAGGTTTAGTATGCTTATGATGGAGATATGGCTGTTAAGTCCTGAGGTTTTGTTGGCTTCAACCCTGATCTACCACTCCAGCTATTTCCTTTCCAGTTGGTCGTTAAATAATCCTGAGAGTTCTTCTTTAGGTAATCTGTCCAGGACGTGGAGCAAAAAAAGAGTCGTGTCCTGTTTTTTGGATATTATGTTTAGCCAGGGTGTTGTTCAGATTTTCGTATCTGATGTTAGTGAGATGGCAGGCTGTCCTAGTTTTAAACATGTTGATTGTCTTTCAGATGTAGAAAGCAGAGAATCTTGTGCATTGGGCTCAGTATACTACTCCTTCGGATTTGCAGTTGTTGCGTTCCTTGCTGTGGTAATTATATGAAGACTGCTCACACATTTAGATCAATCTCTCTAATGTTTTTCTCCTCACTAGTGTTTATGATCCTGATTTTACTCCATAAAGATTTATAGAACAATGCTATTTATAACATGCTTCTTTGGTGCTCATTTTTATGCATTTTTACACTCTGTATTAATTATTATAGTTTATTACATTTGTTTTTCTACTCATTAATTTATTTTTATTAATATATCTTGATTTCTTGAAAAGTTAACTATTTCAAGGGAAGAAAAAGGCCATTACGAAATGAGACTAGCTTACATTTCTTAAGGCAAATTTGTTCATTGGCCCACCCTCTTAGTTCTTTTGACCTATCTGATGTAACTCCATTATTTGTATTCTAAATAAAACAATTTATTTTGCTTATGAAAAGAATCTAACATATATAAATGGTTGGTATAACTTTAATGTTGGAAATCAACAGCGCTCATCTGCCCATTATCATTGTCTTCTTCAATAAAGGATCTTTTTCAAAAAACACCTTTTGGTTTAAGAAAGTATCCACCTTAACTTGTTTTTTTCTTCTAGTTTTAGTCATGATTCTTGGGTGTTTTGGCCCCAGCAGTTGGCTTCTTGGCTTTTGGAGGCTTTTGACTAGCTTAAATCAGGGTGTTACGGTAATCCAATTTTCTTCCTAAGTTCTCATATCTCCAACAATAGGGTGAAACATTGAGCAAGAGCCTAGTTAAATGAGCTGGAGTGTAAAAATTCTTAAAATACTATTACCAGCCCACAAAAAATATTTCTTGAAATTTGTTGCACAATTGACTAGCATTAAGAAATTCATACACAATATGCTAGAAATAGAGAGGCACAATTCTATTTCTCGTAATAATGTATGCCTTTCTGTAGCATGAGCCCTAGCCTGTGACATAATCTTATAAGGCTTACTTATTTACCCCTTTAGCATTCAGCCTTCATCGCTATTCTCTAGAAACCAAGAAATGAATGGGGGTAATCTTCTGGCTAAACATTGGGGATTCTTGTTTCTGAAATCCCCTATCAGTTGTGCATACAAGCATTTAGCCTGGTTTTCTGTTCTGAAATGACTGCTAAATAATTCTCATGATCTAACCTGACCTCTTGAGAATGGTTGCCCCAGTACCAAACCTCAAGATATCTCAACAAATGTTCATCCTCATCAGATAAAAAAATAAAACCAGGTGAGTATACTATTAGGGAGAGAGCTATCAGCTACCCATGTATGCTGTTTTTTTTTTAAATATATGAGGAAATACTTTGTGCTTTGTGTTAGTGTGTGTGCATTTTATCTGGAGGTTTCCAAGATTTTAATGGACTAAGTTTCAGACTCTGATAACAAACACAGATAAAGTTATAGAATAAAACCAGGCAACAAGTTGCTTGCAGTAAAAGGTAAACGCTCCTAATTCAGACGACAGTGTATCATAAATAAATTAACCACAAAAAGGAGCGAAATGGCTTTGCAGTAAAAAATCCAGTTCCCAATGTAAAATAACAAAAACAAAAACAGCAAACCTCTATTTCCAAAGTAAAACAGCTTTTTCAGCTCATAAAAGTAGTATGCTGCAAAGTAAAGCAAGTGTAGCTGGTTCTTCAACCCAAAAAGAATCGCACAAAAGTATAATCCAAACGAGAACTTTAATAGCTAGCTAGAGTTAAGCGCTTTCACCAAATGGCTTTTTCAAAACTTCAACAACTGCCATTAAAAACAAAGCATTTAAATATACAATGGAAGAAGTTCATTGGTGCACATGACATAGTTAATTGACTTAAACTCTAGTTCATTTACATATATACAGAAATCCTTCTGATATACTTCTAAAATACATTTAAAAAGCTAAGATAGTTTATTCATCATAATACAGAAGGACATAGTATAAATACACATCTATGACCTAAAACAAATGTAAAATAAGATAGTGAAATGTTATAAAAAGTTATAAAACATCCATAGTGTAGCATGAAGAGGAAAAAGGGGTAAAATACGATTGATTCAAGTGTAACTATATAAAAATGCTCCATAAAAGTCTATATAAGTCTATATGTGCAACAGGGTTCAGATATATGATAGTACATGAATTAAAAAGTAGTGCAGGTAGGTATGTGTATAAAAAGGGGGGGGGGGAAGGCAACTAAGTGTGTAATCTAAAAACATTTTGCTTACACAGTAAAAGGTAAAACCTGAACTCCATCAATGACACCAGGGAAAATGTCATTATCTGTTATGCTTATCTGTAGCTTAGGTTTTGAAATCTGGTAGACCTAGCCCATTTAGCAGCATTGGAAGAGAAAATATATTTTCAGATATCCTGTTTGTTTCCATCCCGTATAAAATTTAAGACTTATTTTTTTACATTTTAAAAGGGAGTGGAGAGAGAAGCAGGGAGACCTAGCAATTGGTATAAGAATAAGGGGAGCAAGATGACTGTTTGTACTTTTTACCCCATATCAAGATAGACAAGTTTTCATTGTCATATCAGGCTCTGAATTCTGGCTAGCAACATAGAATTATTCAGCTCAGTAGATGAATTAAGAGAATTTGCAAGAATTAGCCCCAAGTATGTTACAGGGTTATCACACTCTAAAAAACGAAAAGATACAGATCTGTTCTACAGAAGGAGCACAGTGTATCTTCACTGCCTAGCTTTTTTTACACCCTAAGAGTGTGGCAAATTTTGCAATAAATTGAAGGATGATGGGCAATTCATGCTCTGGCTGTCTAAAATATAGTAACATGTTATCAATGTAAAGGGACAGTTTATGATGAGTTCCCAGGAAAGTGTATCCCCACACAATACCTGTCCTTAATTTCACAACAAGGGCTTCCAGATGTACGGCAAAGGGTAAGAGGAAGAGGGGGCAACCTTGTTTCATACTTCTGTATAACTCAAAAGGGGAGGAATGTTTTGCTGATATCTTAATTTTGGCAGAAATTATATATAGCCCCCTGAATAGACTGATTTATTTGCACAAGTACTAGAAAAAAAGATATGGGAGAAGTTCGAAAGACATGCGTAAATGGGCGTGCCTTCGTTGAAGGTTGAACGTCGAGCTGGCACCTCGATGTTCGTGAAAATCTACTGCCAATCATTAGCGGACCGGAGTTTCGCTATGGCGACCCCTAACCAGGAAAAGCCGAAAGACAACAACAACACTAGAAAAAAAGGTATTGCCAGCTGACTTTATTGAACACTTTCTCAACATAAAGACTTGCCAAAAGCAATGAGAACTCTCTCTTATTTGTGTCATCAATTAGTAAGAAAGTTTTAGGTAAATTATCAGATGTATTATGGCCAAGAGTAAAAGCTGTTTAATCTGGATGGATGAAAGAGGACATACATGTTATCAATCTAGCTGCCACAATGGACATAAGCATACCTCTCAACCGTACGTAATTCCTTGGTATTTACCACTTTTGCGGGCAAAATAATGGGCTGCCATGAATTTCCAAGGAGCCCCTTCAATTGACAATTTTCAAAAATCCAGAGTTTGATTCCCTTACTTTCTATTTATGAAATGTGTGACTTTAAGTAGGTCTCACTTCACTTCAGCAAAGTGTGCTAACGGGTCACTTTTCAAAAAGGATTGTACCCAGTATGCTTATGTGATCCACAAAAGAAAGCGTCTGTGTGGGCTAGGGTCTGGGGATAAGGGCACATTTGTCTATACACATATATGCATAGCTTTTACTTGTATACATATTTTTGTTATTGTTGCTGAAACCCACTGTAAAATTAAAAAATATTTTTTAATTATTTTAGTCTGCAATTGTCAAGGTATGAAGAATCATCAGTGGGACTACCACTTTGTCACTTCCAGTAAAATAAGTCAGAATCAGATGCAAGCCATGAGTTGTACTGCTTCCACCTAAGTAGGTCAGAAAGAGTGTTCCTTAATGATTACTTAATGATTTTCAGCATAAACAACATAGGTGAACAAACAAGAGCATAAATACAGAACACGAAAGTGTGAGCTTTGTGCACGTGCATATAACAAAAAGAAAGGGGGAAGGTTGGCTTCTCTTTTATGTGTACACGAAACTCAGTAGCTCATGGTGTCCACAGGATACAGCTTTTAGAGGATGTTAATGCGCAACAGCAAGGGAGCGTGCAGCACCAAGAAAAGGCTAAGGAGCCCCTTATCATTCATCAGCACAGGTGTGATACTGAATTCATGGAAATGGGTTGAATCAAATACTTCTGGTCCGGTATTGTTTTATGAACTCACCCAACACTGGCCACAGTTTTCATCACAATACAATGGTTAGTTTCTATGTTATAAATAATGTAGTTGTTAAAGAGGGAAGCTACTTTGTCTAAGGTTGACAACCATCACTGGCCTGGTACGTTTTGACATCGTTATCCAGGAGCAAAATTGCAGCATCAGTTAAGCAACCATCAGTTTGAGGGGGCGTGAAATGTTGATTGACTGTATGGGTACAGTGGTGGGGGGGCTTGCTGCAGCTAGGGAGTTGTTAACCATCCGTTAGTGTGAAGGGGGGGGGGTCCACATTTCTGTTGCACAGGCAGGGGTAACACTGCCTGTATCCGTTAACAGGAGAGTGAAGTGAAGACTGAAGAGTAGGAATTTTAGTAATCCTTTTTGCAGTACAGACTGCTTTTATGTTTGTAGTTTTTAAGTATATGCTGGCCTCATGTTATTCTTCTAACTTGCAGAATTGTGTGTGTGTGTGTGTGTGTGTGTGTGTGTGTGTGTGTGTGTGTGTGTGTGTGTGTGTGTGTGTGTGTGTGTGTGTGTGTGTGTTTTTTTGTGCTACTAGTTACAAAAAAAAACAACTCAAACTTGAAGGCTTTGCTCATCTCCTAGTGTCTTGCTGTATTATCTGTCTTGGTGTATGAGGCCATGCTTTCTGCTTTTCTAGTATCCGGCTTATCCTACCACATGGTCTTGCTCTATATTTCCTATATAATCTCATTGCTCTTGCAGTACCTCATCTTTTTTCATCTGCAACCTTATCTAATGGTTCTCATTGTGCTTGTTGTTCTAATTTTTTGTATTTTAAAGATCGCATTTCTTAGAAATATAATGGGTGTAGCCCACATCAATTGGTTGTTACACCGTGTTCATTTCCCTCCAGAAGTTGTAACTGTTGTATTTTTTTAACTGAACAGCTAAGGGTTTCTTCTCCCAGGAAACCTGGAAGCATTTGATTAAAGGATTAAATGGAAACTGAGGGTGTTAAGTCCAAGAGTCAAGAGTGAGGGTTGTTTAGAGCTCACCTCTTTTAATTATCTCATCCAGGAGATACAACTCACTAAATTACCCAGGAAAGCAACCCAGCATGATTAAATATAAATGTTAGCTGTTTCACCTTCTCAGAGGGGAAACACCCCAGAAATTTCATATACTAGCTCCACAGTTTCACTTATGTGAAGAAAGTAATCTCACAAAAAAGAAAAAAAATGCGAGCAGGAAAATTCTGAAAGTCATCTCCTCCTTTATTTATCATTTGATGAGCAACAGAGCAGAAAAAAAGCAGTTGAGATGCTCTTGAGTAAGTAATTCTTGCTCATTGTGCCTGTGCTTGTAGCTAACAGGATTTAGCCCTTAATTTGTAATCAGTGTTAAGAACTAGCATTCATAATAAAAATACATTGTCTGTCATAGTTTAAACACATAAAACAACCCGTTCTTACTACTAGCATTCGAAATAAGAACTCAATATCCGCTGGAGTATAAAAACAAACAAAACAAATCTGTATTACCAGACTACCCCCTTGCACATTCCCAGCTAGCGTTTGTACTTCTTTCTCATTAATGCTGCATTTGCATTTCTGAAGATCGTACTTTGCTTGTTCCAAATGCAGCGCCCACTACTAATTAACACAAACACAAAACAGACAATTAAAAAGAAGCAACATGCCAGGCATTTAAGGGATTCAAGCAACTAGAACAATTACTACAGGAGGTCATTTATTCAAGCCTAATTGTCAGACACACTTGTGATTCAAAACTAGTATCTCCAAGATTATAGTGCTCCACAAATAATGAAGTGAAAAACATACTTTTGTGAAGGAGTGGATGTAAGGAAATACAGAAAACTGTGTGCGGCAGGAAATGGATGGGGGTGAGTTGAGAGGCTGATTTGAGTCTATACCTTTACATAAACATTGAGTGAAAACATACCTCTTGATCTGTCAGAGCAAGAAATCTGGACAAAGCCAAAAGTAATGGTGGGACAAAGGCTCAAAAATAGGGACAGATTTAAATATTGGTCCTGTGAACTCAGTTGCTAGAATAACAGGTTTTACATTATATATATATATATATATATATATATATATATATATATATATATATATATATTTCTGAGTAATATGAAGTCTGAAATTCAAATGTCTGCCATTATTTAATATTATTTAGTTACCTCAGTCTTAATGCTGGCATCCTACAATTCCAGTGGAGTGGGCAGGGTTACATGATTATGTATGCAAATTTTATGGTAGTCAGTGTCCTGATTTTTGGCCAGTTGTACCTACTTTTCATGGGCCTTTTTTAGATTTTTGATGTTTCCAGGTTGAGAGGTATGGACGTGAGGCATTTTTAATCTTAGTTCAAAATAAATATGGACCTATATCATTGAATCTCACACTGACACAAATGTTGTCCAGGAAAGGCTGACACAGACAAACAACTGTTATCAGAGCCATAGACTAAAACTAATGCATGGAAGCAAGATCTATCCCCACTCCTTCCTGTTACACTTGGAGTCCCTCAAGATTCAATCCTAGGGCCCCTCATCTTCAGCATATTCATAAATGATCTTAATACTACCTCCTGTCAAGCATCTATCATACAGTACGCAAATGATTCAACCCTCATGTGCAGCATCCACAATAACTCAACTTCTTACAGTCACACAAACAGCCTTCTCTCATATTAAAACGTGGCTAGCAAACTCACAACTCATTCTCAACCCTAATAAAACTAAACTTATGATCTTTCATCCATGTAAACCTACTAACCTCCCAGCTAACTTTTATATCACTGCCAGTAATAATACTAGGATTTTCCCAGATTCCCAAACAAAACTGTTAGGCATCATAATTGACAACAGACTAAAATTTGACATACACTTTTCTAACACGATCAAAAAGGTTCACAAGAAAATGGGAACAATGTATAGAAACAAAACATTCTTAACAGACGCTACAAGAGTATTCATAGCTAGAACCCACCTTCTTTTCTCACTCTTATATGCATAACCCCATACTTACCAACCTCAAAAAGTTAGAACTAAGTAAATTAGAATCATAAGACTGCCAAATTTGCAACAGATTCCACACATTCAATCCATCACTGTCAATGCCTAAAAAATCTTTCTTGGTTAGAACTACCTCATATTATGAACTATAACCAGTTAGTAATGGCTGACAAAATAATGCACAATCCTGACAATGTTCCTTCCCTAAAAAAATCTTCTACAACCCTGCTCTAACATTTGTACTCTTCAATCATCTAACAAAGACTTACTCCAAGTAACCAAAGTATCCAATACAGCAGGCAACTCTCTTTACTCTAACTTTGTTGCTAAAAATTGGAATATCCTTCCACATAGTATTAGATCCATAAGCAATCTTAATTTCAAAATATCTCTCAAAAGACACTTATTTGAATCCTGGCTTTGCGCATGTAACACTCTAGGTTAATTATTAACTTAGCATTGCTGATACAATTTAGCTGTACGTACTAACTCTTGTTAACATATCCCTTCTAACAACACTACTTTTCTGTAAGTAGTTACATTCCTAGCTGCAACTCTCACCACAGAAGTATTACTAACTATGCACTACTTTGCCTAAGTGGTTCTCCCTACATAATTTCTGAACTAATGTTATGTTCCTCCACATATATTTGTCTATATTCAAGTGTTTAAAGTCTTGTTCTATTTGATACTATGTATATATTTTTGTTTTTACGTTTTTATCCTTTAAATGTATTAAGCATACCTCTCAACTGTACTGAATTCCTCTGTATTTCCTGTTTTTGGACTCAGAATAATAGGGTGCCACGAACTTCTGATTGGCCACTTTAAATTCTGATTTCTCTTTGCTGACCAAGAGAATTCAACAATAAATTAAAGAAACACTCTGTGGTGGCAGCATCTTCTCCTTTAAGGAGGACCATACATACATACATACACACACACACACACATGCACACACACACACACACACACACACACACACACACACACACACACACACACACACACACACACACACACACACACAAACACAAACACAAACACACACACACACTCACATACACACAGTGCAAAGAAATTGTCACTTGCAATAATACTGCTATGTTTGCAAGAATTCTGGGTGTTTGTCTCTTTAACTTGAAAATAGCATGTATTTTCAACAGGGGGGATGCCACATGGACTTAGTCCATTCATGTCTGATTCACTAGCGTGGACAGTACTAAGGCTATGAAAAGGTCAGTGGCAGTGCTCATTAAACTCTTCAAGGACTGATTCATTTTTTTCCACGGTTCACACAATGGAATCAAGGGCCTTCCTTATCTTTAGCAATATCCCTCCCGACTGCACACCCACCAACTCACGGGGCCAGGGTTGTAACTTTCACTTCCCACCACCTTCTGTGTGTTGTGTTCCTATGCAAATTGTTGGGATTGTGGGAATGAACAAAGGTAGCTTAATCATCTGCAAGTTCTGCAAAGTCAGACAATCCTAGCGTTTGCTGCCAGATAGTCCAAGATCAAGCCAGCAAGATAGCCCCTAAGATTGGACCGCTTTGAAAATGAGGAAGCTCAGCTGCTTTCTCACTTGGAGAAAAAAAAAAAGCAGTGAATAGCCAGCAATTTTTTTCATCAGCCTCAAGTTTACTAGATATTAAAAAGTCCCCAAAGGTGTCATCAAATAGAGCAATTTGTCTCAACAACTTAAAAGTTTCTCATGTACTTTTACTTGGCAATGCTATGTGGTACAGCTAAACATTATATTTTTGCTTTAAAATATTATAAGTTGTATGGTTGAATCCTAAAGGTCATTGCTTTGAAACATGTAATGATCTCTTGCCTATAAATTTCTTTGCACATTAAATAAAAAGCCAAATGTTTTCTTTGCCATGAAAAAAGTGCTGAGCTTAGCAAATTTCCCTAAAATGTGAAGGGAGAAAGCAAAAAACATATTGTACGTCCTCATTGTAATTTGAGTACACAGCCAAACTCACCCAACAATGACCTTTAATTTTTGGCAGCCTTGAATTCTAATCATGGTCAAGAATGCATTTGTATGATATAGCCAGCATAGCCAATCGAATACATAGGCAGGCTTATTTTTAAATTTGACAAAGGGCGTGTCCCATCCAAGCATGTCAAGATAGTGCAAGTGAGGTGAAAAGTCAGCTATCAAATTTAAAGATCGTCCTCATTCCAAACATCAGAAAATAAGAGCAACATTTGCAATACACATTCTGTGGACAGGTCAGTGATGCATATATTTGCATAAAAAATAAATAAATAAAATAACGGATTATATTACTTGTGTTGCTAATGCAGGATAGGTTTCTGAAATGTGTTATTCAACTAATTAAAAGGGCACCCAGAACATTCATTATTGCACAGGCATTCCAAAATTAAGCATTAGAACAAGGGGAGTGGTGCCCATGGGGCAGACAAATCTAATACTATCTGGTTTTGCAGCAGTTAACAGTGAAAGCAAACTCTGTCGTGGCTTTGAAGTAAGGGAAAAGTTAATAAATCCCCCCCCATGCACACACAGCGCATCCCGAATATTCCCTCATATGGGCTGAAACCCCTTATAAAACACATAATTCTTTCTAGAACTGATGGTGTGGAGAAAAGACTGTGGATTGCTTGCACTTAATAATGACAAATGTTGAGAATTGTAACCAATATTGCAAGTGAAATGATATTCTATCTACATTTCAAGTTAATAGTACTAATATTTTAAGAAGTCTCTGTATGTGATTGCCCCACATTATTTCTGGACTTGTTTCTGATTCTAAAAGTAAGATGTCAAGAGCTAAAGACCCCCCCCCAAAAAAAAAAAAATTAAATGTGATGTTGGTGGGGAGAGGTTATGCAGTGATCCATTGCACTGTATGTTGATATAGTTTAGTTAGAATTGTACGCAAATTTTGTCAGTGTGTCTTTTCACTGCTTACATGAATGGAACACACCACAGACAGAATTGAGTGTATGCTGGATGATATAAATGTAATTTAAACAGTTTGCTGTATACAAGCACAAATATTATAAATTGTGATAATGCCAGCCGGTCAGTGTTGTTTCTCATCAGAAGTGTAAAAAAAAATAATAATAATAGGCTATAGGGGTTGAATAGCTGGGGCGGCCACGGTGGTGCAGTGGTTAGCATTGCCGCCTCACAGCAAGAGGTTCTCCAGTTCGATCCTCGGCTGGGGTGCCCTCTGTGCGGAGTCTGCATGTCCTCCCTGTGGTCGCGTGGGTTTCCTCCGGGTGCTCCGGTTTCCTCCCACATCCCAAAGACATGCTGCAGGTGGATTGGACACTCTAAATTGGCCCTAGGTGTGCGTGTGAGTGTGCCTTCTGTGGAAGGTTGGGCGCCGGGCTGGCAACTCGACACCATAAAACTCCACTGCCATTCAATGTGCGGACAAGGTGATCCGCTGTGGCGACCCCTAACCGGGAAAAGCCGAAAGAAGAAGAAGAAGAAGAAGAAGATAGGGGTTGAATAGCTGTTTTGGTGGGTCTTTTTGGAACACAGAAAGTAGTTGGGTTGGTAAGCATTCTCCTATGGAATTGTGTGTATATAATCATTGTAGAAGTAAAGCAGTATGCCCATTACAGTGTTTAGGGTAAATGGGGTGAAGTAGTCAAGTAATGGGATGGCGAAATAGCCAAGTAATGGGACATTAGACTGGCTGCGGGGGGGAGGGCTGTGTATGGGGAGGGCCCTCATTCGACCATGATTTTGTGAGGGGGGGAAGGGCAGAAAATTCAAAGACAGCCTCGGGAGGCACAAACTCTAGCTACGCCACTGATCAGTAGGCCATGAAGAATGTCATTTGGCGGTCCTAGCAAACTATAATATTCTTTTGCCAAGATTAGAATATTGCCTACTATTAAATGCCCTACTATTACCACAAAACCCACATACTGCAAGTCACCAAAAACCAAATCCTAAGGTTCATCATTTTCTCCTTTCCCAGTGAACATCATTCCTGCACATTTCAAAAAAAAAAAAAGTATACTATCTGCTACAGAGTCTGGGGCCATATTTTGTTTGTCTGTTCTTCAGTTTGTGTTTGAAAGTTGGTATCCCACAATTCCATTGGAGAGGATTTGGTTACATAATTATGTATGCAAATTTTATGTTAATCAGCATACAGGTTTTTACCTATTTTTCATGGGCCTTTATCCAGATTTATGATGTTTCCAGGTTGAGAGGTATGGTGTTAACACTCATTTTTTGTCAATTTTGTTTATAATTTCCATTACTTGTGGTAATTTGTATGTAAGCTTAGACTGGAGCTTTTCTCCCTGGGCCTCCCTTGAAAATGGGCACTGTCCCAGTTGGACCAATCTGCTAAACAAATGTAAAATAAATAAAATAAAACTAAAATAAATAAAATAATAGTATCCTTCGGGAAGTCATTCACCCCTGGTAACTGTCATATTGACAACACACCCCTTATGGCTGACCCAGTAGTCAGGGACTTATGGATACACATAGACAGTAATCTAGCCTTTGACCATCACATGTCTACAGCAGTGAGGAAATAATTCTATGTTGCTTAACTTATAAACAAAGGTATGGCATATAGGTCCAAGAAAGTCATTGTTTCACTGTATTTGGCATTCATCAGCTCTATCGTTGAGTACAGTGCCCCCTTTGATATGTACCTAACTAGCCGTATCCAACAAATGAAATGTCCACAGAGGTTCCTCAGTAAAAGAATACAGGATGTAAGTAAACTGTCCTATGCAGACTGCCTCAAGGTCCTATCCCTGTATTCTGTCTCCTACAGGCTGTTGAGGGGAGATCTTTGCCTGGCATACAGGGCATTGTCAGACCCCGCTCTCATGGACCTCCTGCCTATCCACAAAACAAATAGCACCAGAAGTACCCATTCTAAAGACTTAAACCTTGCCTGTGATATAAATAGGACCTGCTGGTGAGACAGGCATTTATCACAGAGACTACCATGTCTTTGGAGCAGGCTTCTCCCTAACCCAATTCAAGTGTAACTTGATCAATTGGATGGAGATCAGGAAATTCATCCCTGGTTTGGCACCTATGTCTCTAATGGACACAGGTGGCCTGTAAATGTTTCACAGGTGGCTTGTAAATGTTTCATCTCTCAGGCCCCTGCTTGTAAATGTTTCATCTCCCAAGCCCCTGCTTACACTTATCAAGGGTACCAGAACTTGTCAGAGATTTGGGATTCATGGCTAGGCTTAAAAAGGCCTTTATGGTCATTAGCCTAATAAACACCTATGAACCTATGAAGCTGTCTGCAATGGGATTTAAACTTAGTGTTATAATGGCCTGGTGCTAAGAGGGAGTGGGCACCCAGTAGGACATAATCTGCCAGTGTTACAAAATTCTCAATAAAGTTTTGACTACACCACCTATGATTCTCCAAAGGGAGACCATTCCGATCTGGTGTTTTGCCAGCAGCAAGCCCATAAAGGGCATGCTTCACTTCCCCCGGAGAGAATAGTTTTAGGAGTCTACCACTTTTCTCCAAAGAGAGGCGTGAACCTGGTAACTGGGCTAGGTAAGTTTGCTAGGGTGTCCTCACCCACACATAAAGATGAGTAGTACCAAACAAAATCCCAGGTAAGAAATAATTACCCCTGAGGAGGAGTCTTTTATCCTGTTGATAAGTCTATCACTTGTCTGCCGATGTAATTGGAGTACCAGAAATTTTTGAGCTTCAGGGAGTTATCCCGATATGTCAATTAAAGAGCAGTTTTAGCCTACTCTATATTATAGTTGAGTATACTGCTGATTTTATCCTTCAAAGACAAAATAGCCACAGTGTTGTCAGCTCTAGGTGATGCACCTGCTCTTCCTTCCTCTTCAATTAGTTTTAAATGAAGAGGTCTTAAGTGTGTGACCTGCACATGCAGAATCAATTTTCATATGTGACACACAAAATAAGGCTTTAAAATCATCCCACTGAATAAATATAGAGGAATTAATACTATTATCCTGTCTGCAGTGGGAGTGACGGATGTGTTTAAGGTGGAGGTGGGATTACATCAAGGTTCACCTCTGAGCCCTTTCTTATTTGTAATGGTGATGGACAGGTTGACAGATGAGATCTGACAGGAGTCCCTGTGGACTATGATGTTTGCAGATGACATTGTGATCTGTAGTGAGAGTAGGGAACAGGTGGATGAGACCCTGGAGAGGTGGAGATATGCTCTAGAGAGAAGAGGAATGAAGGTCAGCAGGACTAAGACAGAATATATGTGTGTGAATGAGAGGGAGGATAGAGGAATGGTGAGGATGCAGGGAGTAGAGGTGACGAAGGTGGATGAGTTTAAATACTTGGGATCAACATTTCAGAGTAATGGTGAGTGTGGAAGAGAGGTGAAGAAGAGAGTACAGGCAGGATGGAATGGGTAGAGAAGAGTGTCAGGAGTGATTTGTGACAGATGAGTACCAGTAAGAGTGAAAGGGAAGGTCTACAAGAGGGTAGTGAGACCAGCTATGTTATATGGGTTGGAGACAGTGACATTGACAAAAAGGCAGGAATCAGAGCTTGACGTGGCAGAGTTGAAGATGTTAAGATTTGCACTGGGTGTGGCAAGGATGGACAAGATTAGGAATAAGTATATTAGAGGGTCGGCCCAAGTTGGAAGGTTTGGAGACAAAGCCGGAGAGGCAAGATTACGTTGGTTTGGACATGTGCTGAGGAGGGATGCAGAGTTTATTGAGAAAAAGATGCTAAGGATGAAGCTGCCAGGTAACAGGAAAAGAGGAAGGCCTAAGATAAGGTTTATGGATGTGGTGAGAGAGGACATGCAGGTGGTTGGTGTGACAGAGCAAGATGCAGAGGACAGGAAGAAATGGAAACAGTTGATCTGCTGTGGCGACCCCTGATGGGAGCAGCCAAAAGAAGAAGAAGAAGATCCTGTCCAGTTGGTGAAATAGAGAACAAGCTGATTTCTAAACAGTAGCTCGCTGTGCAGGACCAAATAGAATTTCCAGTTACATTCCAAATGCTCATGGTCCAAAGAAAGTACCAACTGAAGTGGAACATGATCTGACAGGTAAATATGCTTGTAAATATAATCTTTAGGAATGCATGCTATTCAGAAATTACACACTTGTCTATCCTTGAAAAAGAGGCAAGTCTGCATGAATTTACAATCCTTGCAACAATTGCATATGTAGCCATGCTAAAAAGAAAAAAACATATTTAGACACTTAAATGCAATAGAGATTCACTCAATATACCATGCAAATTGTAGTATGTAGCAAGTAAGATTAACATTCTCTTTTAATGATATATATAGTCACAAAACTAGGAAAACATTAATACCTAACAGGATGAAACAGATAACCAACATTAATTACAAGAACAAGCTATATACAGTCTTAATGAAAAATGTCTTCCAGAGAGGAGAAAATATCCCTTTAATAAGGCTAGACATGGGGAAGTCAAATACACCCTGTAGAGGAAGTATCGACAAGACCAAAATTACAGCTCTTACAAAGGAGTTACCCTGTCATAAACTGGCTGTTCCCTTCCTCTTCTGTAAAATGGATAATGCTTACTCAAAATGGTTAACTGTCATTTCTTGTCCCCCAGTGCAATTTCAAGATGGGTAGAGTGAACATCTGTTGCATATGCAAGTGAAGCAACTCAGTGTAAACTTTCTAAGACACACCGATGATCACATAAAAGTCAAAGTAACATGAAAATCATTGAAAAGAACTACGATTAGACCATCTGTCACAGTGATTAGTTACTTGCTCCAGTCAACAAAGTTATAAGTCACCAAAAACTTTTTCATGTAGCTAGTGAGACTGATGGAGCTCTAGGAACATTAATGGTGAAAGCCACTCTCTGCTTGTGCTGCATGTTAATTTTTTAAAGAGGGAAGGACACTTTACCCTTTACAAAACAAGAGACGTAATTTTCACAGAGCCTTGCAATGAAGGAACTGGTTATGATCACATTGGTACTAGTTGGTAGAGGAAGAGAAGTGACAATTTCGATTTGCTACACATATATAAAACAATGGCTGGATAAAAAAAAAAACAATCTCCTAAGTCTGGTATCCAGAGCATAGTCATTTTGTTTCCTGCCCATATATTAAAACTATCGATCATAAATGCCTTAGCTCAAGCCCAAAGGGCAGACAGCACCTTCTTCTTTAAAGCATCAGAAGTGAACTACACAATAAGGGTTGGGAGAACATGGATTAATGGGTACAATAAAGACAGAATCTGTGCACTCTTTCAGTGCATATTTCCTAAGGATGTGTATTGAGTCAGCTTGATAGCTACTGCTTTATAAAGTATACACAGAATTTATTCTTAACTTTTTCTGGTATACCCACAAATCGGATATTTTTTGCCTGTTGCAGTCTTAAAGATCAATTAACTTAGTCTCCAAATAGGTTCTTAAGTTCATAGGCAAGTACTAGGCTAGCAGCCTTTGTGGGTTATTTTAAGCCTAGTCAGTTTTCCACAAAGAAGAGAATCAAACCCTGTACCTTATGCCTGTGATGTAAACACCATAATCATTAAGCCAATCAAGCCTGGCCTCAACTGTTTCCAACTTGCGCTTGATCTTGGCTACCTCGGAGGTAAATGAGAGCAGTTAGTCAGTCAGTGTGGTTAGTATTTGTATGCTCTACCTCCTTTATCTTATTATCAGTTTGAGAAATATATTCCTGGAGGGAACAATTAATTTTCTTCACTTCTGCCATCAGCATATATATTTTTTGTCAAGAACCTCCCTACTAATAACATAGCTTCTAACTGTGATGCAGGATTGACAGTGAAGTCATGATCATTGGACATATTGTCAGCTACATGTGGTCTTTGATTAAAATTCATTTTTTCTGATTTCCCCTTCATTTTCATTATACAGATAGGTTGTAGAACAAACTACAATGGTTTAAAGGATCCTGGTGAATAAACTTATGTGGAGGTAAATAGGTTAGTCTAAAGATAATGGGTCAGGAGAGAGAAGAAAACAATAAGTGCTTGTTAACTCATGACTGCTATAATCAGAAATCCCATCCTTATACATCTTTTGTAGTTAATAGGTTTGGCAGTCCTATGGGAAAAGCAAACATCTTCTAACTGTGTAACTGCATGTGAAATCTTTTCTTATGATTTTGGATAGGAACCTCTTCATAAGTCATCACAGTACACTGCATTAGAGCACTGCTGTCTTCCATTGCCTTTTTTTGATAGAACATAATCAAGGACTCTTTTGTTATGCATCTGCTTGGTCCTCAGCCCATAGATGACTTACCAATCACTGTAAATTACATATGGTTTCCAAAACCAAGGGTAGTTTTGTTGTTCAAGGAATTTTTGCTGGAACCTGAACTTGAATTTTGGAAGAATAGCTTGACATTATATCAACCCAACTTTGTATACACAGAGCCACTAAAACATCTTAAGCACAGGTTTGCCAAATATTCATCATAGAAGAAAATGACTACAATTTCCTATCCTGATAATATCATCCCAGATTTTATCTTCTTATTTCTTCTTTATCAGGACTTCTTTATTTATGTTGTGACCTTGTGCTATGCTGTTGAGGTATAAATTAATTGAATAATGAGGCTTAAATTTGTTAGGCCTCTGTTCCCCAGCCAGGATGGTATGATGGGTCAGCCTTTTGTCACAAAAGTATCTAATTGCAGAGTAATGTAGAATGGCTTGTAAAAATGATGACTTTGAGCTTACTGCCCTATCTTAACTATGTTGTCCTACTGTAATGGTATGGTGGATTACACTTTAAGAGGTTGTAATTGCTTAGCTGACAAAAGGAGATAAGTGCAGTTTGACACTGTATACCTAATCCTCCTTTAAAAGGTTTGGTTGCTGTATGAATGTAAGAGATTCTATGCCAAGCATCACATTCATATGGTGACTTCAGAGAGAGACACCTTGCCTGGACATTTGAAATTTCTGCCATAAAGGATTCCATTGGGAATTTTTAACGAGATTGGTATTTGGCTTACTTTGTAGAGCCTGTCTGACATCAAACTGAGGATGATACGTGTTCAGTATAGCTATGATTGACTTGCAGTGATTAGCTGTATACCTGAAGTGAATAGTAATAAATTGTGCACCTCTGAATTCTGCTTGCATTCTCCGTTGCTGAACTCTGAAGTGTCATAACGTATTTTCTCCTGCTGTTTTATTTGCAAGTGAAATGATTTTAGTTTATTTAGCTACCTGCAATGCATTTTATGTGGGTAAAACAAATTGCCAGTTGTAAGGTAGAATATGTGAACATGTTAGCAATATAGGGAAGCAGATAAAAGCTAATGCATTAGAGAAATATTTTATAATATAAGGGAACAATCTCTCCTTCAAGTTTTTAGTCCTAGAAATAGTCATGCAAGACCCATGAGGTGGAGATATTAGAAATTATGCAGAAGTTGAAGAAGGAAGATGGCTATTACATTTAGATGCCAGACTTGGCCCAGATCTGAATGACATGGTTCTTTTAAAACCTGTTCTTAAACAGAGAGGTTTAAGACATTGAATTCCTAAACATTTTTGTTAGGTAGAACTCATGGTTAGGTACTGAATCACATAAAAATAGCTGTGATATTTAATTAATAATAGGTCTATATTAGATCATTGAAATGGCAGAATTTCGAATGATTTAATATCGAACCCAATATCGCAAATGCTGAAAAAGCTAAGCTGCACAAAACCAAATTCTTTCCTTGGGAAAGAATTTGGTTGGCCATTGTTGCAGCTTCACTGTTTTCAGTGATGCGGTGGAAAGTTAGGGTTGGGTTAAGGTAAGTGTGTGACTGTGCGGACGTTCGGGTTAGGACGTGGGTTGGGTGAGTCAGGGTTAGGGCGCGGGTCAGGTAAGTGTGCGATTGTGACAGAATTTGTGGTTAGGGGCTGGTTAAGTGAGTTAGGGCGCAGGTGAGGTGAGTGTACGATAGTGAATATTTGGGGTTAGGGGCGGGTTAAGTGAGTTAGGGTTAGGGCGCTGGTGAGGTGAGAGTGCGATAGTGAGAATTTGGGGTTAGGGGCGGTTAGGGCGTGGGTGAGGTGAGTGTGCGATAGTGACGGACCTTAGGGTTAGGATCTGGGTTAAGGTAAGTGGATAGATAGTAGTGTATGTGCAGTGTAGTGTAGGGTTAGATGTAACTTTTAAATGTATGTGTGTGGATTGCTGATTTTTAGTGTACTTGTGGTGTGTGTGTGTGTGTGTGTGTGTGTGTGTGTTACTCGGAACAGCAATTTTTTTTCCCTGGGAAGAAATTCACTGTTTTGTGGTTTTGATATTGTTAGGGTTCGGGTTTTGCAGTTCGTCATT
Organism: Protopterus annectens; assembly: GCF_019279795.1. Classification (NCBI taxonomy): domain Eukaryota; kingdom Metazoa; phylum Chordata; order Ceratodontiformes; family Protopteridae; genus Protopterus; species Protopterus annectens. The sequence continues at coordinate 532,262,260 of NC_056737.1, read as the reverse complement.
ACGGCATTCGATAATGTGCCATTTCGATGATCTGATATAGACCCATTAATAATTATTTGTCTATTGAAAGTTTTTAAAAGAGTGTTTTAATATGTTTGTGTTTTGGGAGTAATGTTTTAATAGTACTTTTAGATTAACTTTCAGGAAGAATTATACGACTTTGTTCAGTATATTTAAGCACATTCATTGGATGATGTGTGAATTGTTAATTCACCTGATGTAGCTTATGTAAAAACATGTTTGTTTTTTTTTCCATTAAATGTATTCTTTCACTTAAGTGTTTGTATAGCTTTTGTTTTTGGTTATTTTGTGTTTATGAGATTGCAATAATTATGTGCACTTTATTCAGAGTAAGGCAACTTGCCTGTATACCATATCTGTTGTATTATATTTCTGTTAACTATTCTGTGCAATAATTTACTTACGGTGAATTCAATCATCAAATGTATTTGTTTATTAGGTAGGTGGGTTGATCAAACTGATCCTTTTCAGGCATGGCTTGGGCCTGTTATATAGAAAAGATGACAGCAGTGTCTTACAGTTGACTTACAATGGTGTAAGCATGACATAACTAATAGTGAGTTTGAAAAATATAAACTTTACAAATGAAAAGTAATAGAAATTCTCAAAATAGCAGGCCTAAAAGATACAGTATGAGCATTATGTGCAATACTGTAAGACATATGAAATGTTAGTAGAAGGTAGTTATTTAGATGTATAAACATTTTCAGAAGCAATTTAGGTCTATAGTATCAATAAGTATTTTGTTAATAAAGATATTTACATATGTACACTATTAATATCTCCATAGAAAAGTTGAATAGTAATATAATGTAATGTACAATATTTATAGTGTACCCTTAAATTATAGTATTTTAACCATTATCTCTGGAACATGTACATGTGTAGTCCTTGATAAGGAAGTATTTTACTTTATGTTTGAATTGATCAATTTTTGTTTAATTTCTTATGTCTGATGGAATTTCATTCCATGAAGCAGAGATAGGTTTTCTAATCACGCTTTCCTACTAACTGACACATAGGCTGACATCATTAAGTTAAAGTTGTTGTTAACATTATTTCTTAAGAGCCAGAGCCCATTTAGAACCAGGTTTAAATTCTGCTCTTAGTATTAGACCAGCGCTTTTAGGGTCAATATGATGCTATTTAATAGCCTCGAACATCATTCTTGCTTCATCTTTTTGTTTGTAATAGTACGGAATGTCTCTTTCCTTTCCACCTTCCTTTCCCTTCCTTCCCTCCCCCCCCCTCTTTCCTCTTTCCCGTTTATTACTTATCAATCAGTCTTGAATGAATTTTATTGTACAAATAGTTCATTCGCACAATATTATCAAATGGTTTATCTTGCATATAATTAAATGTCCACGATTATAGAACTTAATTGCATTGTTTTGCACTATATTCTTTGTATAATGTTCTTAATATCTGTCCTAGAGTAGGTACCTTATGCATCCACCCAATACAGGTATTTCTTGTCTTTGTTTTTGTATCTATTGGAAATATGAATTTAAATTTATATTAGATACTATTTTTATTTTTATTCTACCATCAGTTATAGAGGCTCAGTGTGATATTCTGAATTTAGATAGATAAAGGCTAAATATATTTTTCGATATTTTAATTATGTTGGTTGATATAACAACGTTTTGATGTTTTAAGTTAGTTTTAGAGTATAAAAAATGCTTTATCAACAGAATATAAGATAAACTCAGCAAATTTATCTGTAATGAAATATTATTTGAACAGGAGGTTCAATATTTAACATCTAAAGGAAATACTATTAAGAATATATGTTACCTAAGAAGCTTTATAGCTGCTCATAATGCTGCTTTCACTTTAACTGATAGTGTTAGGTTGTTTTAATTGTTTAATTGTTTATTAATTGATGCCTGCAATTGAATAATTGAAGTGGTCTTTTGTATTTAAATGGTGAGATTTTTGTACTTGAGTATAACCTGATGAAGCGCACTGGGATGGTGCGTGAAAGCGCTTGTTCTTTTTTCTACAACAACAAATAAATTGTGGATTTTAATCGTGGTGGTTCCTTGCATTTCTCTTCATTTCCTCAGCCTTGGCTCTTCGTTGGAAGGAACCCTTGAATGGTCGGTGTTTGCTTGCTGCTGATACTACAAATTCTTTTGTTTTTTTGCTTATCTGACCATTACACGATGGAATTACCTAATATTGAGTTGGACTATAATCCAGCAGGTACAGGCGGTACCGATAGTTGGAATAGCCTATTCCATCAACGCGACAATCCTTTGCTCAACCTTGATATACAAAGTAAGACTTCCAATATGGCTACTAATAACATTGAGAACTTACAAGAATTTTATGTGTCTTTGAGAGCCTTGGAGAATGATTTATACAAACTGCATAGGCTCATTTGGCAAAGAAGGCATATGGAAGCATGCCTTCATTTCAAGGTCATTCCGCGTGGCATGCGTGTTTTATGCATGTCAAGCTATGGGGATAGCCATCCCGAGTTGTTACGGAGATGGCAGCAGTTAAACATTGAGTTCGGCACTAAATATATACATTTATTGATAGATTATTTCTCTCCTATAGAAGCTGAATTGGTCGCTAAAGTAGAGGAGCAATATAACTGTCTAAATTTGAATTATCCAAGTGAGTTTTGCATCTCCAAAGTTAATGGTATGTGCAAGCAGCTCATGCAATATAGTAGCAGGCTTGAACAAATCAAGCTTAAGAAACTGCAACGAGACTGCCAGGATTTTCAGATGGGCCGTATCTTTATTTGGCCAAGAGAAAATGGGCGTGAACCGGAGTATATGCATACCTCTAACACATCATTGAAACCTACTATTGAATGTGTTATACATCCTGAACATTTGGTTGAAACCCCTATGCCGAATGAATCTACAACTGACATACCGAACAGTGGGTTACCATCTACTACTGCTTCAATTCCATGTAATCAACAATGTCTACAAACGAAAGAAGGAATGGGGGCAAGACCTAAAACTGTGACAGCAATTGACTCTTATTTGCTTCCTGCACCTTTAAACTTCCCGCTGCCCTACAAGAGCAGAGCGCAGGCGCGCTGAACCAGCAGAGGCAGAGGGAAAAGAAAGCTATCAGGGGAAACGCCGGAGCCAAGGAGGAAAGCCAGGAACTAAATAATTGGTTATTCTTTAACCTAACCTCGAAAGCTTTCACTGACGATGAACAATTTATTTTGAACAAAGGCCTGTCTTTTATCCCTTCTAAGGGGAGTACTCTTTCTGATACTCTAATAGCAGTATGCCTTTTTGCGAGGAAGGTGTTCCTTAAGGTACTATTTAACAACTCTATCAATAATGATTTGGCATATGAATCGCAAGTGTATAAAAGAAAAAGCGGCTTTATGCCACCTATGCCCCAACTAGTTGACTGTTTCATACGCTCATGCGAACATGATTTTTATCTATATTATAAAGAGCGCAAACATAAGAATGTCTATGTGAATTTGAATTATGAGCAAAGATGTTGTTTGGATAGTCTCTGTAAGGATGACAGTGTTGTTTTTAAACCAGCAGACAAAGGTGGAGGGGTGGTTGCTATGGACACTAGTTTATATTCTGAATTAATGTTAAGAATGCTAAGTGATCAGACAGTATACAAATTGATTGATAAATCTAGAGTGGACTCTTTAATAAGAAATGTACATGACACCATTTATGACATGTTAATGACTAGATGCATTGAAAAGTCTCTATATGATTATCTAATAATAGATTCCCCTCTGATTCCATTAATTAAAGGGCTTCCTAAAATACATAAAGGGGAAGATCCACCTCCCCTATGCCCCATAGTCTCTGGTAGACATTGGGTGATGGAGAATGCCTCTATTTATATACAATCTAAACTAGGGCCCTTGGTCCATTCCATTTCCACCATTTTAAAGGATACACATGGGCTCTTGTTAGATTTAGAGCAAGATATATTTAGAAAAAACTTGCGACATGACACCCTATTGGTAACACTAGATATTAAAAATCTTTTCACTAGTATCCCCAATGACTTTGGCCTTGATGCTATAAGATCATGTTTACTTGAATACAGTGCCTTGAGTAATAATGACCAGATGGTGATCTGTGGCCTTTTGGATCTTGTGTTGAACAACAACATCTTCTTGTTCAATGATTCGGTCTATGCACAAACATGGGGAGTTGCCATGGGCACTCCCTGTGCTAATGCATATGCAAATTTGGCCATTCACCAATGGGAAAAGGAGTACATTTTTAATGAAGGAAGATTCAAGAATATTATTTTGTATAGACGATTTGTGGACGATATCATACTATTTTGGAATAATGATGAGAATTCGTTGCATGAATTTATAGCATACATGGAGTCCACTACCTCTTTTTTGAGTTTCACCTGTGAATTTTCAAAATTTAGCGTGAACTTCTTAGATATTACTATTACCAAGGATACACATAATACCATTACTACCTCATTGTATAGGAAACCATGCTGGAGAAATAGTATTTTACATTTCGAGAGCATGCATCCCCGTTATATCTTTCGAAACATCATAAAAAGCCAAATGTCTAGAATATCAAAACTTTGTAGTAATGAGATTGATGCCTTGAGGCTTATAGATTTCCAGAAAAATTGTTTTATAAATAGAGGATATCCACCAGCTTTAGTGATTGGGCCAATGGGGACGTCATTGGAAGTTTCTAAACATAGAGGAGTAAGAACATATAATAACCATGCTGATCGAAATAACTCACAGTTAGCTTTTGGACTTAAATACACGAATGATATAGATAATGTTAAGATGATTATAAAGAACAACTGGAAAATCTTACTTCTTGACCATGGGCTATCACGGATTGTGGGTGCTAAGCCCAACTTTAGGTTTAGCAATAGTCCAAATCTCAAGAAGCTCTTGTGTAAAGAAAAAATGGACCCTAAAGGGTTGGATATTAGAGCGAGATATAAAAAGGGCACATATCCATGTAGAAAATGCTGTACATGCAAATATATATCTACAGTTCAAACTTTTGAAGTTCCTAATATAAAAATAGCTTTTGAACCAATGTTTTATGCCACATGTGATACCTGGAGTGTTATCTATTTGGCTACTTGTAATTCATGTGAAGCCTACTATGTAGGGATGACCTCACGTAGATTCAAAGATCGTGTCTACAATCATATATATGACATTAGGAAGGGGAACCTTACTAATGTTTTGGCTAAGCACTGTCAATCATTTCCACAGCATGGGTTCAGTTTTAAGGTTGTTCAAATAGTGAACCAGAACAAAAGAGAAGGAGATCATGTAGGTACACTTGAGTTGCATGAGCTTAAATGGATACTTAACCTCAGAGCCCATTTAGAACCAGGTTTAAATTCTGCTCTTAGTATTAGACCAGCGCTTTTAGGGTCAATATGATGCTATTTAATAGCCTCGAACATCATTCTTGCTTCATCTTTTTGTTTGTAATAGTACGGAATGTCTCTTTCCTTTCCACCTTCCTTTCCCTCCCCCCCCCCTTTCCTCTTTCCCGTTTATTACTTATCAATCAGTCTTGAATGAATTTTATTGTACAAATAGTTCATTCGCACCAATATTATCAAATGGTTTATCTTGCATATAATTAAATGTCCACGATTATAGAACTTAATTGCATTGTTTTGCACAATATTCTTTGTATAATTGTTCTTAATATCTGTCCTAGAGTAGGTACCTTATGCATCCACCCAATACAGGTATTTCTTGTCTTTGTTTTTATATCTATTGGAAATATGAATTTAAATTTATATTTGATACTATTTTTATTTTTATTCTACCATCAGTTATAGAGGCTCAGTGTGATATTCTGAATTTAGATAGATAAAGGCTAAATATATTTTTCGATATTTTTCGATATTTTAATTATGTTGGTTGATATAACAACGTTTTGATGTTTTAAGTTAGTTTTAGAGTATAAAAAATACTTTATCAACAGAATATAAGATAAACTCAGCAAATTTATCTGTAATGAAATATTATTTGAACAGGAGGTTCAATATTTAACATCTAAAGGAAATACTATTAAGAATATATGTTACCTAAGAAGCTTTATAGCTACTCATAATGCTGCTTTCACTTTAACTGATAGTGTTAGGTTGTTTTAATTGTTTAATTGTTTATTAATTGATGTCTGCAATTGAATAATTGAAGTGGTCTTTTGTATTTAAATGGTGAGATTTTTGTACTTGAGTATAACCTGATGAAGCGCACCGGGATGGTGCGTGAAAGCGCTTGTTCTTTTTTCTACAACAACAATTAAATTGTGGATTTTAATCGTGGTGGTTCCTTGCATTTCTCTTCATTATTTCTTAAGGAGTAACATTATTTCTTAAGGAGTAGCCAGTGTCTTTTGTTAGGAGGCATTTTTGAGAGGTGGACAGTAGTGCTGATGTATTATTTTGAACAGGAGTGAGTTAAAAAGCAATATGATGTTGTCAATCTTTATTCATTCTTGACTGATAGGTTTGGTTCTGATCCTTCGGAACCAACTCAGGCGTTATACAAAGCTTGCGCCAGCCAAAAACTCTTGCGCTAAGGCTCTACCCATACTGCCACTCTTCCCATTACCTCAGATCTCATTTGCCGCTTAGAAAATTGGACACGTCAGCCGATGTTCTCAGCTAAGTGCCAATAATTTCTTCTTGGTCAGATTATAATATTTTAAGACTCTTTCATTCTTTACTAGTTAGTGTCATTTGACACTTTTTCAAATGAGTGACCCTTTTGGAGCTTTCTACCTCTTTTTTACCTTACAGTAATTCTCTTTTACCATTGTTGGTAACAGGCCTCTTCTTCCCTCTTACCGTTGATAATCCTTAATAACATCGTTTATATTTTTTCTTGTACTTCTCTTTCCTTTTCCTTACACGTGTTGTGTGTCACGAACTGGACATGTCAGAGAAACAAAAAGGGACCTCTGGGTTTAAACAGTGTAAGGACTGTGGCAGAAAGATGCCCAACTCTGATGGGCATCTTTCTTGCGTCTACTTTCTAGGGGTCCCTCACTTCGAAATTCCTTGTAATATCTGTAAGGACTTTAATGTCTGAACTCTTGCAGAGAGACTAAATAAATTAAATCTGAAAGGCTTGCTAAAGTGTACTTTTGGTGAAGTTGTATCTGAGGTGGAGACTTCAAAATCTCCAACGCAAAAGGCAAAAAAATGGAGCCATTCAGTACTGCCTTCCCCAAAGGTACATGACACAAAATTTCAAAAATCCCAGGTCCTGACAGTCTCTTCTGAACCAATTCAAAAATGCCTAAAACATCAGTGTCTTCTGCTGCAGCACCAAAGACAACAAAATTAGCATCAGTGCCGTCAACTACTGAACCAACTCAAACCACTTCGGCACTGACCATGACTTCAGCGCTGATGACCTCTCCGGCACTGGCAGTAGTTATATCTACCCATTCGGTTCCATCTTCTCCTTCTATAAAACAGATCATGGTGCTGAAGGTCGATGTTTTAAATATTCCCCAGACTAGATATTCCCTTTATGGACAGACCAGAGTCCTCTTTGGAAAGAAAAAAAAAAAAAGAGCCATCCAAGCAGTCCCACCTGACCAAATAGGATCTGGATTCTACTCAAGATGCTATTTAGTGTCAAAAAAGACAGGCGACTGGAGGTCAATCTTGGATCGGAGCTTATTGAACAAAGTTGTGCAACAGACAAAATTCCGGATGATCACAGTTCAGTCTATCCTTCCCTTTCTAGAGAAGGACAGTTGGATCCGGAATTGGGTCCAGAATCCAAGCCTCCTCCTGAAGATGAGGCCACAGGAAGGGGAACCAGATTTGATGAGGCCAGTAAGGGGCTATAAGTATTAACGTCCTTCCCAATACACTGGCTTTCTGAAGAACTTTGGGTAACAATGGGAAGGGAGGGAAGGCATAGAGGAGACCCAAGGGTCAATCATGTACAAGTGCATCCCTTGGCGACTCCCCTGGAGGGAGGATTAGGGGAAGGTAGCTGCTGCATTTGGCATTCATGGACTTGGCTAAAAGATTGCAGCAAGGCTGACCCCATTTTTGAAAAATCATTTCTGCTATCTCTTGCTTTAGGGACCACTCGTGAGGCATCAACATTGCCCTGCTGAGTTTGTCTGCTATCATGTTGGATTTCCCCGGGATGTGCGTTGCTATTAGAAAGAATTGGGAGGAGGTCACCCACTACGATACTCTCATAGCCTCTTGACAAAGGGGGTAAGATCTGGTTCCTCCTTGTTTGTTAATGTATCATACAACTGACATGTTGTCTGTCTGGATTGCAATAGTTCCCAGTGGAAGAGAGCCCTGGAATGATTGCACTGCTAAAAGCAGTGCTCCCATCTCTAGGACACTGATGTGCAAATGGACCTTGTGATCTTGCACAGTGCCCTGGACTGTCTTTCCCAGATAATGCCCCCCCACCCTAACTGGCAAGTGTCTGTGGTTACTGTGGCTAAAGGCTGGGAAAGAACAAATATTCGGCCTAAAGTCACATGAGTCGCGTGAAGCCACCAACGAAGGTCTTTTCTGCAAGATTCTGTTAATATGATTTGGTGGGACATGGGTAGCTCCTGCATGCACTAATGAGTGAACAGCAGCCACTGTAGAATCCTTGTATGGAGACGTGCCAGTGAAATCAAGTTTATTGCTGCTGCCATTGTCCCTAATACTTTCAGTAGTGCTCTTGCTTGAACCTTCCTCTTGAACAGTAGGCTTATGACCTGATGCCGCAGAGCTTGTACTATTTGTGTAGGAAGCTTTACTAATTTTTGTAGTATCTAAGTCTGCTCCTATAAAAATGATACACTGAGATGTCAATAAGGCAGACTTTTTGTAATTTATTGGCCATCATGTTTGTTGAATCCAATTCTGCTCCTATAAATACATGCTGAGAAGGCAGCAAGGCAGACTTCTCATAGTTTATTGTAATTCCTAGGTGACAGCAAAGGTGCAAGGTGATGTCTCTCGCTTTTATTAGTAGATGCTCAGTGGTGGCGGTTAGGAGCCAGTCATCTAGGTATAGAATCACTTGGAATCCTAGGTGCCTTAAGTGAGCCATGACTACTGCCATACATTTGGTGAACACTATGGGGCTGTACTGAGACCAAAGGGCAGAGCTCAAAACTGGTAGTGATTGGCTACCAGCCGAAAGCACAAATAACTCCTGGATCACCTGTCCAATTTTATGTGGTAGTACACATCCTGGAGGTCTATAGAGCACATCCATCATCTTGTCCCAGAAAAGGGAGTATTGACTGCAGTGTTACCATCCATAACTTTGATTTTCTTACTGATTTGTTCAGTCTACTGAGATCCAAGATGGGTCTCCAGTCCCCAGTTTTCTTTGTAACTAAAAAGTACCTTGAGTAGGTTCTGGATCCTATTTGGTCTGTGGGGACTAACTGGGTGACTCTTTTTTGTGGAAACTTCTGTATTTCTAGGGTTGCCTGTTCCCTTTGACTGGGTGGAATGTCTGGGATGTTTTTTATGTCTGGGACGGGAAAGGAAAAGAGAATGGATTAACCTCCGCAGACCATTCTTTGTGCAAAATACTCTTTATTTCCACAAAAATACACAAAGAATTAAGCTATAGCCCATGTGATTTGCAATACTTGATCAAATAAACTTAGAGGCTGGGGGAGGGGACTGGCAGAATGTACTGTATAAAAAGGAGCTTATGTGGCAACTAAGATTGGCTGCAAACCTTCCTCCTGGTTTAAATGATTATTTGAGTATTCATTCTATTTTAAAAGAAAAAGCAGAAACCATCTAATGGTTGTATTTTAGCACAGTTTTGTATATAAAAGTTTATACTGGCTATGGCAACATTTACTAAGGAAGGATTATACAACGATGTTAATTTAAGTTTTAAATTTCACAATATGTTTGGGAAACATTTTCATTTAGCAAATGCTTTTTAAAATATTTTTTATATATTTTTTTCTTTAAGACTTTCTTTGCTTAATTAGTTTTGTGCAACCTGAGACAGGCTTTTACCAATCAATGGACGTCCAATGGTATATAAGAATGTATTTTGAGGTGTATTAATTAATTCTGATGAAGTCAAATGTACATTGATGAAAGCGCTTAATTCTTTGTGTACTTTTGTGGAAATAAAGAGTATTTTGGACTCGCAACATTAGTGCTATTATTTTGCTGTAAGTGTTTTTTCGAGCACTAATTTACCACCACTTTTATTGGAATACCATGCTTTGTACCCATATGCCTTTTGTTATATTTAGCCAGGCTTCTGGGTACAAAGATAAGTGACCCCCGACTGCCTCCAGAGGCTGGCAGGTGGGCCTCCTTTCAGGAGCGCTGGCAGGGCTTGCCAAGGAAGGAGTCCCTGTCGCCCTAGTTCTGCGGACCCCCTCTGCCACATGGCCAGCATCTTCCATTACTGCTTTCCCCTCTGCCCCTGGAGGAAGAATTGCCACATGTGTCCTGAAAAACTCTCTGGGATTTTCGGAACCACATTTTTCCCCTTTTGACCTTTTGGATAAGGTCTAGGAGGTAGGGAAAAATGGACTCCTACAGCAGAGAGAGTCTTTCCTTCTTGTTCACACCTGGTTAGTCTGTCTTTGACTTTAGGCCTGAATAAGGATGAGCCATTGAAGGGGGCATTAACAAAGGAAGACTTACAAGGCTCTGCAAAGTTACACAAGTGCATCCAGGAATGCCTCTTTAGGGAAATTCATGAACTCGCTGCTCTACTCGCTCCATCAGCTGCATATGAGATGAGTCTCATGCAGGAGTTTACCACTGAATTTAAGGTGGAGAGCTGGGAGGAAACGTTATCTGATACCCCCCACAGCTACTGAACCTTGGAGAGTATCTCCTAGCTCCTTCAGGAGATCTCTGTGTAACCTGGTAAAATGTGTGAAATAATTCAGGGACCTGAGTGTAAAGGTCGCTGAAGAAAAGGTGCACTTTCCGTATGTGTCCATCATCCAAGCCTCTTTGCTTGGAGGATAGATAGATAAGGACATCTCTGACAGTTCCTTTTTTGTGGCCACTGCCACCACCATAGCAGCGACCGGGACACCTTTTGTAAGAAATGTTTTATCCTCGGGGGATGAAATGTATTTATTTGGTCTCCGAGGGACTGGCTCCACTGAGTCTGGAGTCTCCCATGCCTTTCGACAAACTAGGTCCATAAATTCATCAAAAGGTGGAGACACCCAAGTGGCTGAAGGGCGAGACCCAAAGGCCTTCAGGTAGACAGACTCCTCAGAAGGGGTGATGGGCTTCCAGCAACCTCTCTGCTTAAGTATTTCTAGGATGTCTGCAAAGGAGACATCCTCAGACGGTGACCGTGGGGACCCTTCTGACTCATTGAGGTCTGTGTCAGATGTGACAGACTCCTCTGGGGAGTTCGAATGCTTCCTTTTGCATAATCTCTTCCAAGGGACCTCTTCAGAAGTGTATTCTGGAGATGTTTCAGAAGAGAGGGGTTCACCCAATGGGCCGTCCTGAGGCCGTGGGTCTCCACATCTGTGTGGATGTGGTTGTGCTGAGGCAGACACTGGTGCCTTTGGGAGATGAATGATTGGATCTGAGAGTGGAGGTGCCCATGGGGACAGTGCTCTCCTCATCACCTTGAAGGCCCCCTGCCCATGGTCCGAGGAAGCTCTTGGCTCTGACGAACCAGAAGACATCCCCGGCACCAAGGGGGTTGGCTCCGAGGCCAATGTAGGAACCGACGTCACCCGCACCGAAGCCCTGAGAGGCAAGTTTGGATCTGACAAATGTCCGACCTGACTGTCCTCCCCAGACCCGACCAGAGAATGTTGGCTCTTAGACTCCTCGAGCTCAGATGGCAGTGAGGAAGTTAGAGCAGTAGTCAGGGCTGATGTTCCTGGAATAGGTCTCTGTTTCGATGGTTCAACTACTATCAGCTCCATGCATTCCGGCTTCAAAGCCCTGAGTCGGGTTGGAGGAAGAATCAATGGTGAAAAAGCAGGTCCAGTTGGTTTCAAAACCCTGTGGGTCACCTCCAACAAAAGTTTGGCTAGCGCTGGTGTCCTCAAAAGTCTCCACACCACACGTTCCACATCGTCATCAGAAAGGGTCCTGGAGGATTGAGAGGAGGGAGCAGGAGATCCTGACGCTTGCAAGATTAGTGACTTTAGTGTCGGAGAAACTGTCCCCAGTTTTGGGGGCCTACTTCAAGCTTGAAACACCAACACTTCCAATATAGAAGGAGCCGAGGTGGATGGTTTCTTGGGCCCGACCGATTTCAGTTCCAATGCAGACATTTTTGGCAATTTTTAGAAGGTTCAGAATGATCCGAAGAAGTAGAAGAGGATCTTTTTCCAGATCTGTCAGATTTATGAGAAGGGGAAGGGGTCTGTTTTGTAGGACTCTGACCTTCTCCTAGGGCCTCTTTAAAGTAAGTCTTCAACAGCCCCTTGAGTATCAGCTTGTTCTTTCCTTCAAAAAGAACCCTGGAACTAAATGAGTGACAAATAGAACAAGACTCTTGTAAGTGTACTGCTCCAAGGCAGTACACACACACAGTATAACCATCAGTTATAGACATTTTCTGAGTGCACGTTGAGCACTTTTTAAACCTTGATGGTTTGGTATCTTTTGACTGTTTAGACATATTAATAGTAACTTAACACCACAACTATTAATAGCAAAAAACAACTCAACACCACAACTATTATGTAACAAGGGAAACTCAAAGGGAAAAGCCCTCTAACTCAAATGGGCTAAGCCACTCTCTAACTAAAATGAGGTAGCTTGTAGGCTAAGGAAACACCAGAAAAACAACCAATTTTTTTTTTAACTATAAAAGGGAACATATAAGTCACACATACACCTTCAGTCTAAGTTTAACACTTTGGATAGCAAAAAATAAACAGCTAGTCCAAAACGCTCTGTTTAACAACTAACACACTCTCTATAAACCCGGGTTAAAACAGAACCCTCTAATTTAAACAAACTATCAACACTGAAAGTTCTACTGCTCAAAAAATGAACCTAAAGAATAGTTATTTAACACACAAAGAGTCGGGATAGCGGAAGAAACATTAGTCCTTGATATAGACGACCGTCACAGTTAAACAGCAAGGTAATGAACAGTCAGATAAGTTCTAATATGCTAAGTAAATAAGCTAAACTAAGTTATTAAGTATCTTAAATTCAAAGGAAAAGGGAAGTATAATTTTTAAAGAAGAAATTAACAGTTGAAGAAAAAACACTTGGCCACAGCCAGTTGAAGCACCCGATATGTTTTAGCAGCAATCGAGATGTGGGGAATTCCCTAGAGCATCATAGGGATAGGGTGTAAGCCACAAGCTACTTGAAGACCTCAAGCTTTTGTAAATGGCCGAGTAGAAACCGAGGATTGGTTCCGAACCCAGCCAGTACAGAATGAAGGCGAGATGGATGACACACATGGAACATTATGGTGAGTACATAACTTCTTTTTTTCTTTTTTGAATTTACTAATGATTTTGTCTGAATTAAGCCTTAAGATATCATAAACATAAAGGGTTACATTAGAAGAGGGGAGACCCAGAGTGATATCTTTAATGAATAGGGAGAAGAGTAGAGATCCTAGAACAGAGCCTTCTAGAATTCCTTACGTCAGGGTTCCTGTTTCTGAAACTGTCTGCTAACATGTCATTTTGAATGATGATCTGTCTCTGACTTCAGTCTTGCTGCATTACTCATCTTCATAAGCAGAGATAAATGCTGTACTTTAAGCCATTATCCTTATAATAAATTAATATGCCAAGTTTAATATCCACCTCCCCAAAAAAGATCATTGTGGCAGAGCTTGTCTTTGTATCACTATTGACTGGTATCATCTCCAGATTCAGATTTTGTATCCATTATTAACTTTTTCATGCACTATGTTATAAGTCTGGTCACAGCTTTAAATATTGAAAAGTAGTTATAAAGAGAGATATAGCAGAAGATCAGACATTAATATTTCTACATTTTTTTTTCTGTTAGAGAAGAGTCCTGTCAAGACAGCACCAGTCATTGCCTGATGTAAGGCAACCACCAGTACTGTCTAGGAATACAGAAACATACAAGGTAAACGTTGAGCTATGGTTTGTAAATCATTGAACATTTATTGTTCCATATATGCCAATGTAGTCTAATTTAATGTGATTATATACTGAATAAAAGTATTGTATGTTACAATTATTCACTATATAAAGGTTATATATATATATAGTTGAAATGTATTGATTTTCCAACAGAATATTTTTACAGCAGAACGTATATATTTCATCTCATTCAACAGCAACCATGATGGATCCAGAATTTTTTTCTGCCAGTCAAAATAGGTCATTAGGCTCATATGAGTCTGCTATAAGATCAGAGTCAATTTTTACCATATGCATAGTTCTTCGCTCTTCTGCAGAAATGTTGGTCATGTGTCCACATGTTCTGTTTTTTTCAGTATTATGTCAATCATATTATACTGCATTCCTGTGCCATAATATTTGCCCCATTCCTATCCTATCAGTAGGTAAAAGTAACAGTGTTTCCCCGTCTTAGTAGTTTTTGCAGCAGTATTTTGTTACTCTTTTCATAGGGCTCATTTTCAGTACTATTGTTAGATTACTGTGATTTTACTTTGCAGCTAAATAGAGAATTGTTTTTTATTTTTCTTGTGTCATCTCCAAACTTGATTATCCCCAAACCCGTAACATTAGCTTTGACCTCTGTGAAAATAAATGACAAAAAAGTGGCACAAGGACTGAACCTTGTGGAACTCTAATAGTGGTGGGTATATTGGAGGTGGTAGAGCTACCAACTCTTGCTTCCTTTGTTCCGTCTATGAGCTATTTTGCTGTCTAGCAAGTTACATAGGGATTAACATTTAACTGGGAAAGTTTAGCTGTTTTAGCAATCTTGCTTGATTGTGGGATAGTGTTAATTGCATTTACAATTTCAGATATGTAGTGTACCTCATCCATTGTCTTATTGACCTTTTCAAAGAAGTCAGCTAGGTAAAGTAGGCAGGACCTACCCTTAACTATCCAGGCTAGGTTATGTTAAGAGTCTGTAGGTCACATATATCCATATTTATTAGTTCCATAATGATTTTTTCCATAGACTTATAGATGAGGCTGGTCAGGCTTATAGGTCTTTAATAACCCAGGACCATTGTAGCACCATCTTTGTGCAAGGGAATGACTCTTCCTGTCCTCCATTCATCAGACACAAAGCCTATTTTCAGGCTAATATTGAATATCCTTAAAAAACAAAAAAAAAATGCTTAACCATGGAGCGGTAGAGTAGACCTGCGCATTTATTAAACTTCCACCCAATAAAAAGACCTAGCGGTTTCGCCCATCAATACATAGGCATCATCAGAGTCAATCGAAAAACTGAAACAATCCTCATTTATAGGCAATTAACACATACATCATTTCCTGTCCATTCCTAAGCTGGCAGATCTTTGTTGTAAATTTAACAACACCAAACTAGTATGATGCCCTTTTGTTCATCAGCCAACAACTGTTAAAAAACTGCTAAAAAGCTTTTCGTGTACTTTGTTAATATATCACAATTAAACTTTAAATATAATATAAAATTATTTAAATGTATGTAAATCATAGCCGTTCCTTTGTAAAAGAATGTAAGCAAGGTCTGACATCAGCCAAAGAATATCACTAGACACAAAAAACAAAGAGCAAACAACTCCAACCAGTACTCACTACGTTTAATTTCAAATGCATTTCGCTCTTTGTTTTAAAATACTGGAAACAGAAATATTATCATTAATCCCTGGTTCAGTTTTGGCATTAAGCCTGAACTGCCATTCTGTTTCTTTCACCTCAGTCTCCAAATCAGGATCCCCTCCTCTCCCATTTGCAAATACTCTATCAATAATAAAGAATATGAATGTTTTAAAATGTGTACATATTGTGCTATGCATATAAAGTGCACTGTTCATTTTTTTTATTTTTGATGTCCCTGTTGTGCTCATCAATTCTATCTCCCACTCTCCTGGTAGTTTTTCCCACATAAAATGCTGGACAGGTGGTACAAGTAGCAACATAAACCACCAATCTCATATTGCAGTTGCACCATCCAGGGCACTGTAGATTCCTACTATAAGTTGCTAATGCAACATAAGAACCATCATTAATAAACCTACAGGCATTGCAAGCACCACACTTGTACATTCTAGAATTATACATGTTTTTCTCTCTCTCTTTATCCTTTTTAAAATTTATTTTATATTTCTTCCCTTACCATATGCTGTTTTGAGCTTGCATCCCAAATTCTTTCTGAAGTCTGCATCAAAAATGTCATCCCATAGCATATGCAACCTCATGGCCAAATAGAGGGCATCCTGATTGTATTGTAATACCATAACATCATTTCCATAAACCTTTTGATGGTCACGTATTTCACTACTTAACCCTCTCAAAGTAGGGGTGAACCTACTTCCTCAGTTTTTGATCACCTTCTTTCTTATTCTCAACTAAAGACGAATAGGAAAGCCTCTTTCTTTAAACACCCGTATAAGCCATTTCTTCTAAAAATTTGGTATTGTCACTAACCAATCTACACAGTCTGACCTTCTGTCCCTTTGCAACACTTCTCCTTTGATGGTTAAGATGGCAACTGTCGAGACTGAGAAGCACATTACAATAGGTCTTTTTACTAAAGATACTAGAAGAGAGCTCCCCAGTTGTAACATCCTTTTTCAAAAGGATGTCCAGATAGTCCATTTCCTCATTGTGCATCCTGTATGTCTGAGGTTTAGAAAAAAAGACCTATTCTAATATGCTTCTCCATTTCGACAGTTGCCATCCTAGCCATCAAAGGAGAAGTGTTGTAAAGGTACAGATAGTCAGACTGTCTAGACTGGTTAGTGATGATACCAAAGTTTTAGAAGAAATGGTCACGCTTATAGGGATGTTTAAAGAAGGAGGCTATCCTATTCATTTTTTGTTGAGAATAAGAAACGAGGTGATCAAAAATCGAGCAAGTAAGTTCACCCCTATTTTGAGATGGTTAAGTAGAGAAATACATGACCATCAAAAGGTTTATGGAAATGATGTTATGGTTTGCAATATAATCAGAATGCCCCCTATTTGGCCATGAGGTTGCATATGCTATGGGATGGCATTTTTGATGCAGACTTGAAAAAGACGGGGTGCAAGCCCAAAATAGCATATTGTAAGGGAAGAAATGTAAAAGAAATTTTAGAAAAGGATAAAGAGAAGAGAGAAAGACATGTATAATTCTAGAATGTACAAGTGTGGTGCTTGCAATGCCTGTAGGTTTATTAATGATGGTCCTTATGTTGCATTAGCAACTTATAGTAGGAATCTACAGTGTCCTGGATGATGCAACTGCAATACGAGATTGGTGGTTTATGTTGCTACTTGTATCACCTGTCTGGCATTTTATGTGGGAAAAACCACCAGGAGCTTGAGAGATAGAATTGTTGAACACAAAAGGGACATCAAAAATTAAAAAAATTAAGGAGCAGTGCACTTTATATGCATAGCACAATATGTACAAATTAAAAAAAAATCATATTCTTTATTATTGATAGAGTATTTGCAAATGGGAGAGGAGGGGATCTTGATTTGGAGATTGAGGTGAAAGAAACAGAATGGCAGTTGAGGCTTAATGCCAAAACTGAACCAGGGATCAGTGATAACATTTCTATTTCCAGTATTTTAAACAAAGAGCAAAATGCATTTGAAAATAAACGTAGTGAGTACTGGTTGGAGTTTTTTGCTCTTTGTTTTTTGTGTCTAGTGATATTCTTTGGCTGATGTCAGACCTTGCTTACATTCTTTTACAAAGGAACAGCTGTGATTTACATACATTTAATTGTTTTTATATTATATTTAAAGTTTAATTGTGATATGTTAACAAAGTATATGAAAAGGTTTTTAGCAGTTTTTTAACAGTTGTTGGTTGATGAACAAAAGTGCATTGTAATACTAGTTTGGTGTTGTTAAATTTAAAACAAAGATCTGCCAACTTTGGAATGGACAGGAAATTAGGTACAGTATGTGTTAATTGCCTATAAATGAGGATTGTTTAAGTTTTGTGATTGACTGATGATGCCTATGTATTGATGGGTGAAAGCGCTAAGTCTTTTTATTGTGTGGAAGTTTAATAAATGTGGCATTCTATTCTACAGCTCCGTGGTTAAATTTTTTTTTTTTTAAGTCTACGAGTGGTGTTTGTGAGGTAATGTTGAATATCTTGTTTCACCTGGTTGGATATGTTTACCTCATACCTGGCTTTGTTTGATTTGATCAGGATCTGGAGTTCCTCCTTTAATTTAGCAGAAGAAATTTCAGCTTCTTGAGAATTAGATTTATTTTTGTGAGCAATGAGTTTTTGCTTTAAACTATTAAAGAGCCTGCTTATTTTTGAAGTTAACTTCTTTATCAATGAGGGTAACAGGTGCATCAGTGCAACTATTTACAGTTGCATAAACGTTGTCAGTAAAGGATTTTGCATAAGCAGTGGGATTGGAGAGGTGGAAAGGGCTTTTGAATTTAGTTAGGACATCACTCAGTTTTAGCAGATCAGCCTTTACAAAGTATCTAAATACTTAGGTATTTATGGATGCTTCAGGATTCAGTCTTAAGGTAAATCTGGCTGAATTGGGGTCACATTTGTCCAAGGAGGGGGTTACAATAGGGTGGGAGCAGAGCTGTCCTGTATTAGTAAGGACCAAGTCCAGGATTTATTTCCCCTGTTTGGTGTGAGAACCAACTGGTCCATGGAGTTTGTATTTATGAAGTCCAGAAATCTCTGGGCATACATATATGAGGATGTTTAAGTCTTCTAGTTTATGATGGGATAGTTGAAGTCTCCTGGGGAAAGGTGTTTGGCTTAATACATAGGGCATCCATACTGTTTTGATAGGAAGTATGGGCCGAAGGGGACATAAAGGGAGTCCTGTAGTTGGCTATGATGTGATATAGGGTTTTATTTATAGTATGCTGAATATGGAAGAGATCAAAAACTTTACCTTGTCTAACCTGTCTGGAGGTCAGATTTTTCTAAGAATGTAGACACAATTCTGCCTCTATACACTGCCTCAAACTTGCAGGCACAGTGATTCCTGGACTTTATTAACACAAATATCCTTGCCCAGGTAGTACACACACACACACACACCCATCAGAGGTTCAAACATACTGGACTTGGTACTTAATATTGGAGAATGCTGCACTCCCCCTAGTGCCATGTCCTCACTGGTGAGGTTGGACCACTCCCCTTTGAAATAAAAATCAGCTCTGTAACCCCAGCAGACCCTGTAACAATGAGGAACTGTTCCAGAGAAAAGTACAGTCTATTAAGTGATACTTTGTCAAAATTAAATATTCCTCCTAGTGCCGGATTTCACAGCAACCTATGCATAATTGTTCATAGAGATCCTATACAGCCATATAAATAGCTGTATAGAGGCTGCTTTACCTACTAGAAGTAAGCCCAGTACAAACTCTAAAATCAAACCACTGGTGGAATCCTAACCATAATAGAGTATATAACAAAAGGAAAAAGTCATGGCTAAAATCAGGTAGAGGAACTCCCATAATCATAAGAGCTCTTTAAAATAAACATGAGACTGAGAAAACTAATTAAGTCCAACAAGGCAAATTAAAAGATCTAGATAGCCTCACAGGCTAAAGACAACCACAAATCCTTCTACATCTGTATCCATCGTCTCAAAGGCAGCACACAACAGTGTGCTGAACTGGTGGCCAGTAGTGCAAAGTTCACTGAGCAGAGCAACATAGCAAATCTGGTGGCTAATAAATTAATCTCAAACCTCACCCTCAACTCCCCCCTGCTTCCCCCATGAAATAGCTACTAACATTACCCCCCCCAACTATTAGTAGGGAGTAGGTCCTGGCGATGCTCGCTAAAGCCAAAGTCAAGTGGGTCCTGACAGTATCTCGGGATGCTTCCTAAATAGTTTGAAACATGATCTATCAGGAACACTTGAGTCACTTTTAAATTATAGCCTCAAAACAGGCTAAATACCATGAGAATGGAGGACTACAACAGTTATCCCACTTCACATTGGTGGCCCATCAACCAGCCTCGGAAACTACAGACCCATTAGTCTGACTAGTCTAATATGCAAAGCTATGGAATGAAATGTCATGGAAATAATCAGCAAAGGCAACCTTCAGACCTGGAGCCAGCCTAGTTTAGCTTTGTCAAGGGAAAGTCATGCTTAACTTCTTTGAGAAGGGTACAAAGGCAATGGTTGAGGGGAAGTGGTCCGTACTGGTTCCCTGAATCTGGCTAAGGCATTTGATACAATACCACCTTCACTGAACTGGGCATAAACTCCTACTTAACTTGCTGGGTTGCCAGTTGGGTCACAGACAGGACTCAAGAAGTCTAGATTACTGAGACTATCTCCACTAAGAGACTGGTCACCAGTTAGGTACCTCAGGGCTCAGTGTGGGAACCAGTCCTATCTGGCATCTGTTTCTTGGAGGTGAAGGCTAATGTCAATGGCCTTTGGGTGACCAGGTTCACAGATAACTGCAAATTGGGAGCCATTATAGATTCTCCAATGGCAAAAACATGTTACAAGAGGGTCTAATTCAGAAAAATGACTGGTGCTAAAGTCATGGATTAAAATTCAATGCCAAGAAATTATTATAGTGCCTTTTGGGAAAACAGCCACTCTGCCTAATAACTCTATCAATAAGACACCCCGAAGAGTTGACCCAGTATTCAGAAATCTAGGAGCATATATAGACAGTAATCTGGACTTTGACCAACATGTGGCCAAGGGATTAAGAAAATATTCTTTGTGATCCATCTTATAAGTAATGGCATCCAGGTCCAAGGAAGTCATAGTGCCACTTTATCTGTCCCTTATGAGACCCATCATTGAGTATGATTCTCCCTTCAACCTCTATCTAACCAGACATATGCAACAGTTGGAATGCCCGTAAAGGTTCCTTACCATGAGAATCCAGTGCATAAGCACATCATCCTGTATGGATCACCCTAAAGCCCTATCACTATACTTGGTCTCTTACAGATTACTTAGAGATGATCTATGCCTAGCATTCAAGGCATCCTCAGATCCAGCTCTGATGGACCTTTTGCACATCCACAAAACAAACAGCATTAGAACCACTAGCTCTAAGGATTTAAGTTTTGCTTGCAACATAAATAGGACATGTTGATGCGACAGGTATGTGCCCCAAAGGATCCCCTTGCTCTATGAAGCAGAGTCCATCCCTAACCCTATTTAAGTGTAACCTTGATCAATGGATGGGAAATTGGAAAATTACATGGGTCTGGTCCCTGTGGCTCTCATAGACAGAGGCAGACAGTAACTATACCCAAACTAACATACCTCCCAAACATTCCCTCTCCTAATAAATACTCATGATACATAGGTACACAATTGGGTTGGGTTGAACGGCTAGGCTTTTAAAGTGGTCATTAGCCTAAAATATACTTATGAATCTGTGAACCCATTTGCTGCCTCCACCTAAGGTGGTGGACTTTCATGAAAGACAGGCATTGAAGCCCTCCATTGATGGGCGTTTTCATTGGTCTTGAACCATGTTTCTCTGACTATGCATATATCTACATTTCCCAGGTTAAGAGTTTTTTTAAGGCTTCTTGCATTGAGTAGCAGTACCTTAATGTCCTGATTCTATTTAGTTATGTTGGAAGCTTTTGAAGACATACCGCCTAAAAAAGGCACTAATGGGTGGACAAGGTTTTAGCCAGTATGTGGAAGCCATGGGGGAGAGGTGCTACAATCCCTGGCAAAGTAGTCCGGATTGTCGATTATCTCTTCCTAGGTTTATATATATTGTACAATGACACAAGAATCTAAGTGAATTGTTGAAGTCAAATGTCTTTTGTTCATATTGTGGCATCATTCTTGGTGATAGAATACTGCTGAAGGCTAAATTCATACCTACCTCAGGCACATATTCTGAGAGCTCCATCATGTCTCTTTTCATATAGCCCAGGGTGGTATATCTCAAGGCATTTATTTATTTATTTACATTTATTTACCGGGAAATTCCAACTGGACACAGGTCCTTTTTCAGCTGAGGCCCGGGGAGAAAAGCTCCACAGAACAATAAATGAGCAGCAGAGTACATGAAGAACAATTGAATATACATATAATTTCAAAAATACATACTGCAACAAACATTAGATATACATACAATATGAAACATAGTAATGAACAGATATACTAATATCTAGCTACAGGCTAGGAATAAAAGTGGGATGTATATACAGATAGTACTAAGCTCAAACAGATACTTTTCTAAACTGATAAACCTAAATCTTATATACAAATATTGCAGTAAACGCAAACAGATATAAAGCAGACGCTCCACACAAAGGTGGAACAAGCTAGAAGAGCTAATGGGATGGAAGGGGAGGACAGAGGAGTAAAAGAGGAGACTGAGTGAGTAGTATATGTGGTAGTGAGAGGAAGCTAGGTGTAAGTCAGTTGGATATGTATTTGGAGTTGAAATGAAGTGAGGTAGTTAAGCATGTTATAACAGATATGAGAGACTGAGTGAGGAGGGAAGGGATTTTACCCCTTATGTTTCCCTTATATTTACACCCAGATGTACAATTATTGTGTCATATGTGATCTTGCAGTGCAGGGACTTGAGTTATTGAGTGTGTGGTGAATCCTTGTTATGTAGAAACTTTTGGCCATCCAGACATTGTGTTTGTCTAACTGCTATCTTTCAAGGGATATGATGCTTCCTTTTCTGTTGTTTGAAATCCTATGTTTTGTCATCTATTCTTCATCTAAATCTATTTCAACATAGCAAAACATGTTAAACTAAAAAAAAAAAACAAAGTTTTACTAAGAAGGCATTGACCTCTGGAAAATTCCAGCTGTTCACTGGACATGTGAAGTTCAAAAATGCAAGATCAAGCAGCGGATATTTTCTAAATTAAGCTTGTATGTCCATCTTCGTTATTATTTATATTATTATTTGCTAAAATCTTTTCAGCACTGTATATTTTAGAGAAGTAGCATGTCACTGATCATGCAGTTATAGACAAACATGGCAGTCTAAAAATCGTTTTAATCAGGCAAAGCAAAACTACTCTAGCAGTGATTTTCTTTAATGAACAATAAGCAGGGAGTTCCATAATAAAGTACAATCAGTCTATTATTTATTTATTTATTTATTTCCAGTTTGATAACCGGGGAAGTCCACTGGGCCCAAAAGCCTGTTTTCAGTGGAGGCCCGGGGAGAAAAGCTCCATATTACAAACACATTGCACACTTAAATCTCCATATTCCTAAACACATTGTACACTTAAACAATTTACAAACATTATTTGACTGCCTGTCTTTCTATCTGTCTATTATCTGTCGACCAGATTAGTTCAGGTAAACCTTGGCCAGGACATCGGGGAACTTCTTTTTGATAGGTGTCGTGGGATCTTCTACTTCCACCTTTGCTACTACCACCAACTCAAGGAGAAGAGACCTTGGTTTAATGTCTCATGTGAAGAATGGCAAACTCAGGAGTGCAGCACCCCCTAATGCTGCATCAGAAGTTTGAAAATTAATCCAATCACCTGCAGTAGGAATACAGCCCATAGCCTTGTGGCCTTCCAGCTCCAAAGGCGAGTGTGCCACCAGATGAGCCACTAAAACACTTTAGTACATCACATGTGATCAAGGATAGGGAAACCCTTGAAAGCAGCATATTTTATGGGGTGTTGTATATGGATCTGACTAGCAGTGCCACTGATGCATTGCACAGAGCTATGTGAACAAGCATCTTAGTAATTAGGAAGAAGATAATGTGATCTGATGTTGTCCATTTTTGTTCATTCCTCAACTAATGGGATCTGATCCTTGGATCTCAGTCAGACATTTTACTAGTCGTGGCCACCAACAAATTCATTGAGGTCCTTCCCTACCCAATGTACCACCCCTAACATCCTTCAGATCTCGTTTGCCACTTTAGTGTTTAGACGTGGTCACCTTCAGCTCACAAGTTTTCAATGAGAGATAAGTCAGTTTTCCATTTTTCCTCTGTAAAAGTCTTTACAAGTAACTATTTCTTTAATCTTTAATCTTTGTTTTTCTTTTTAAAGTGTTTCTTCCATTATCTTTCTTATATTTTGAGTGTAAATGTTTTCTACCCTCATGGCAGGCCTATCTCCTTCCCTTTTATCCTTTTTTACACATAGTGTAATTTCTGTTATTATCATTGTTGGTATTCTCTCTTTTCTACAAGTCTTTTTTTTGTTGTTCTTAAATATCATTGCTGGTATTTTTTCCTTTTCATATTTTCATTTCTGCCTATTCCAAAAAACTTACTTTAACTTCTCTGTCTCTTACCTAGGAAAATGTCTGAGGAGGGTCCAGCAGGTTTTAAAAAATGTGACAAGTCTGGGCACAAGTTGCCTTTGTCTGTTGCCCACAATCTTTGAGTGTATTGTTTAGGACCAGAACATGTACAAGACTGCAGTATTTGTTGTGGGTTCAACTCCCGAGCTTTAGCAGACAGGAAAAATAAGCTGATTTTAAAGGGAGTACTGCTGTCTTCCTTTTCTGAACCATTGCTGGGGTTCAATCCCCCAAACAAAAATCTAAAGACCTATCAAAAAGGTCTAGGTCCTTGGATTCTCCAGCCTCTGTCTCTTCTGAACCAAGAAGAAAGAAAGAAAAACTGGATCCAAAGCTACGTCCGATCAGACCATCATCGGATCCAACCACACATATTTCGGATCCTACATCCTCAGATCAGACCAAACATATTTCGGCTCCTACATCTTCTGATCTGAAGCCCTTGCCAAGAACTACATAGTGTTAAGTTGTCCCATCTCGCCTTCGTTCTTGCTGTTTGGGTTTGGAGCTGATCCTCGGCTCTGTCTTGGCCTACTTCTATAGTTTGAGAACTATTTACTGGCTCGAGGCTAACACTTATCCCAGAATGCCCAGCGTCAGCTATCCAGATCTCATTTGGCGCTTCAGCTGCGAGGTTGCTTCGTTACTGGCTCAGGCTTAGTATAGTTTTTTCTATGATTATAATTGTTTATTCTTAAAATTTGTTAAGTTTTTGTCTAGATATAGTTCTTTATCCCTTATCACCTTTCTTGTGTGTGTTATAGCTTTGTTGGCTGTCACTGCATATCTCACAGGCCTTCTGTTTCCCCCAAACTCATTTAAATTAGAGAGTCCCCCCCCCCTTAGGACAGCCGTTTAAATTAGAGGCTTACCTTTCTGTTCCTTAACAGTAAAAAAAAAAAAGTTTGTTTTTTAGTATAGTAGTGTAACATGTCTAAAGAGGCCAAAGTTTCTGGCTTCAAAAAGTGTGACTTATGCTGTCAGAAAATGTCTCTGACAGATGGGCACACTTGCTGTGTTTATTGTTTAGGGTCTGTGCACCTGCAGGACTCCTACTCTATCTGTCATGCATTTAGTCCAGGGGTCCTGCAGGAGTGCAAAAACAAATTAATCCTTCGAGGATTATTGAAACCACAGGATTCCCCGGCTAAAGGTTCTCAGCCAGTGAAATCCTCTAAGTCTGTCAAGCTGTCGGCTCCATCCTCGGAACCGACTCCTGGGCTTGAAGAACCAAGTTTGTCGGTGCCGACTAGCATCGACAAGTCATCTCCTCCCTCGGCTCCAACTGCCACCTCGGAGCCATCTCGGAGCCACAAGCGAGCAAGGCCTCCTTCATTGGAGCCGATCCGTTCGGTGCCACAGTCACCCTTATTAGGAAGTGAATGCAGTCATCGCTCTTCATCCCACTCCTCTCAATCCTCCAGGTTATCGGATCAAGATGTGGAGAGAGTCGTCAGCAGGTTGCTTAAATCACAGGCCCTTGCGAAATTACTTTCCAGCCCACCTCAGCAGGTTGCGGCTCCATCTGCCTCCATCTCCATTCCTCCTCCGACTACATGGACGCGCTGATAGTAGAGCCGACCACGCCGATCACCTCCTCTTCGGTTCCGACATCGGCTCCGATCACCTCGATTGTTCCATCCATCGAGGGATCTGGGCGCCGAAGCGCTCTCATCAGCTCCAAGGGGGGGGGGAGTGGCTTCGGTCCCTTGTCCGACCCCACTCTCCCTCTTGGAGCTTCGGCGCTGGTGAGCTCGGCTCCCACATCGGCCTCGGAGCCATCACCCTCGATGTGGAGAAGGACTCCCATCTCTTCGGAGCTGGAGCTTTCTTTGCTTTGGGATTGTGATGCCTTCGAGGTCATGATGAGTGTGCTGTCCCCTGAAGCAGCCCTACTATCAGCCCCATCGGCTCCTTCTCTACTGGTGCCTGTGCCAACCTCTGCTTCTCCTCCGGCCCAGAAGCGTAGGGAACCTATGCCCCAGGACACCCCATTGGGTGACCCCTCTTCTTCCGAGGCCTCCCCTGATCAGTCAGAGGAGCCTCCTCAGAAGAAGAAGTGCAAGAGGAAGCACCTAGACTCCCCTGAGTCTGTCACCTCAGATACAGACCTGGATGAATCGGAAGGGTCCCCCAGGTCCCCCTCTGAAGATGTTTCCTTTTCAGACATCCTTGAAATGTTTAGGCAGAAGGGTGGCTCATCTGCTAGCCCCTACCAAGGATGAGTCTGTATACCTGGAGGCATTTGGTTCCCGACCCCCGCACCTCTTGGGTGTCTCCATCTTTTGATTCACTCATGTCTGTAGTGGCTTGAAAGGCTTGGCCAGCTCCGGATTCTGTGGACCCTACTCCAAGGAGACCAAATAAGTTTATAACAGGGCAAACAATTTCTCTCTAAAGGTGTGCCAGTTGATGCCATGGGGGTAGCAGCAGCCACCAAGAAAGAGTTAGCAGAAATTTCTTTGTCTGTCCATCCACCAAACAAAGAGTCTAGGACGATGGACAGATATGGGAAGTGAATGTTTTCCTCAGCAACCTTCTTAATGAGGTCCCTGAATTTTCTCTCTCATTTTACATGACTTCAAAGGGATCTCCTAAAAGAGCTTGGAGATACCCTACAAGATCCTACAGCTGAGGGAGCATCAGCCAAAATAGCTTCCCAGCTTGCGACTCTTAATTCTATAGTCAACTCCTCCATGAGGTTGATTTCCTATGCAGCAGATGGAGCGAGCAGAGCCGCAGGTACAGGAGTGGCTCTCAGGCGACATGCTTGGCTGCGGCTGTGTCAATTTGCGGAACCCGAATCCTTCACAAATACTACCTTTGATGGCTCCTCACTTTTTGGGCCTCAGATGAAAGACACGCTTACCAGGTGTGAGCAGGAAGGCAAGACTCTGTCTGTCGTGGGAGTCCGTTTTTCCACTCCTAACAGACCTTATCCCAAAGGTCAGAAGGGTGGAAAGATGTGGTTTTGGAAGTCCCAGGGACCCTTGCCTGACACACATGGTGATTTTTTCCCCCAGGGGCAGAGGGGGAAACAAAAACAATGGCAGACGCCTCCCTTGTGGCATAGGGGGACCGCAAAATCAGGGTGACAGAGAAACTTTCTCTGCCAAACCCTTCCAGCATCCCTGACGGGTTGCCCGACTGCTCACCTCTGGAGGCAATCGGGGGAAGACTTTCCCTGTACCCAAAAGCCTGGCAAAATATAACAAGAGACAAATGGGTACTATCTATCATATCCGGAGGTTACAAAATCCCCTTTCATTAACCCCCTCTAAAGTCAAAAAAGTCCATCCTAGATGTCCCACCCAATCTAATGGATCAAGCAGTTATTCAAGTTTCAAAACTGCTAGAAAAAAGAGCCATTCAGGAAGTCCCCGCAGACCAACTAGGATACGAAACTTACTCAAGATTCTTTTTAGTACCAAAAAAGACAGGGGACTGGAGACAAATACTGGATCTCAGCAGATTGAACAAATCTGTACAAAAAGAAAATCTGTTCAAAAAGAAAAGTTCTGGATGGTAACACTGAAGTCCATTCCCCCCTTTTTGGGCCAGGACAACTGGATGTGCTCCATAGATCTTCAGGATACGTACTACCATATCAAAATGGACAGACGCTCCAGGAGATTTCTTCGCTTCCGGGTAGGGGGCCAGTCATTATCAGTTCAGAGCTCTGCCCTTTGGTCTCACCACAGCCCCCAGGGTGTTCACCAAATGTATGGCAGTAGTCACAGCTCACCTGAGACGTCAAGGATTCCAGGTGTTTCCCTAACTAGACGACTGGCACCTAACTGCTACCACCAGGCATCAACTCTTAGAGGCATTATACAATATCAACCTGCACCCAACTAGGCATTACAGTAAATTTCGAAAAATCTGCCTTGTTGCCCTGTCAATCTGGTACATATATAGGAGCAAAATTAAACACAAAACAGATATTTGCAAGGTTACCTCAGGAAAGAGTTTTCTCTAATTGCCAACAAGTGTAATTTCTAATGCAGAGCAGAAAGGTCCAAGTCAGACATGTCCTGCAAGTTCTAGGCTCCATGGCAGCTGCCATTCTTCTTGTACAATTAGTGCATTACCACATGAGAGTCCTTCGGTGGCTTCTCTTCATGCAGTGGTCCTTCCAGGAACTACCCATGTCTCACATGATCCTGATTACAGAAACATGCAAAAGACACCTCTCTTGTTGGATGGTCTCCCCACTGGTGACTCAGGGCAGACCTTTCATTCAACCCTCTCCGGTAGCCACAGTGACCATGGACACCTCTCTGATAGGGTGGGGGGGCATTATCTAGGCAGGACAGTCCAAGGCATGTGGCAACCTCACGAGTACCATCTGCATATCAATGTCCTAGAGATGAGAGCGGTGCTCCTAGCGTTGCCAGCTCTTCAAGACTCTCTTCCTTCCTGGACTATTGTGATCCATACAGACATGTCAGTTGTGTGGTACATCAACAAGCAGGGTGGGACCAGGTCCTACCCCTTGTGTGGAGAAGCCCTCAGGCTATGGCAATGGGTGATTTCCTCCCAACATTTTCTGACAGCAACGCACATCCCTGGGAAATCCAGCGTAATAGCAGACAGGCTCAGCAGGGCTATCCTCATGCCTCACGAGTGGTCTCTGAATCAGGAAGTTGCGGACCTGATCTTCCGCAAATGAGGCTAGTCTTGCTGCAATCTATTTGCCACCCCCTCAACAACAAATGCAGCAGCTGCTTCTCCCTGCTTCCTCCTCCAGGTCAAACTCCCAGGGATGCTCTAGTCCACGATTGGTCTCAGGGACTCCTTTATGCATTTCCCCTTTTTCTCCTAATTCCAAGACTCACACAGAAAGCAAAATCGTTGGGTTGCAAAATGATCCTCATTGCCCCCTCTTGGCCTCAACAGATATGGTTTCTATTCCTACACCTTCACCTTCTAGACCAGCCTTGGGTTCTGGACCCAGTGCCAGATCTGTTGATTCATCAGTCAGGCAGGTTACACCAATCACTTCAGACTCTCAAGCTCACAGCTTGGTTTCTCCACTTCCTACCTTAGCCAGGCTTCCAAGTATCTCCCCAGCAGTTTGCGATATTATTGTATCCTCCCATAAGTAAACTACGAGAAAGACTTATGCTAGCGAATGGAAAAGATTTTCTTACTGGGCAGAATCTAGAAACTTAGACCCCTTTTTAGCCCCAGTCCATCAAATTCTAGAATTTCTAGCAGAGCTTTTTCAGTCGGGTGCAGCTGCTGCTACCATCAGGGTACAACTGGCAGCCATATCTAATTTTCATATTGGAATTCTTAATTCTAGCATAATGTCTCATAAGCTCTGCAAAGCCTTCATGAGAGAAACATCTCTTCTTAGACACCAGTGAGGGATCCATCTCTTCCTTGGGATCTCAGTTTAGTTTTGACTTCTTTGATTCTGCCTCCCTTTGAACCAGCAGCTTCATGTCCGTTAAAATTTCTTTCTTGGAAAACACTTTTCTGGTTGCTATTACCTCAGCTAGACATGTTTCAGAACTCTATATGGTGTTTCACAAAGATAGAGTTTCTCTTAGAACCAACCCATCCTTCATACCAAAAGTCTGTTCAGAAAAAAATTTAAATCAATCCATCGATCTCCCCGTCTTCTTTCCCAGTTATAGCAACAAGGCAGAATACGGTCTTCACCAACTGGATGTGCACAGATAATTACATTTTTACCTCCATAGGACCAAAGAGCTAAGAAAGTCAGACCAATTATTTCTCTCCTATGCTCACAATAATCAAGGCCTTCCAGTTTCTAAGGTGACCTTATGCAAATGGTTATCTGACACCCTTGCCTTTATTTATCAGTTAAGGCATAAACATCTACCAGCAAAACTGAAAGGTCATTCTACTAGTGCATTAGCCATGTCTGTAGCCTTTCAGTCTAAATTGCCCATAAATTTAATTTGTGCATCTGCCACTTGGGCAAACCCTCATAACCGTTATCTCTTATTATAAAGTGGATGTGGTCTCCCGGAGCAGGGCTTCCTTTGGTTCCACTGTCCTGAAGAGTCGGTTCCAATGAGCCACCCGGGGTCTTTAGGTGCTAGGGATACTGTCCCAAGCAGCAAGAACAAAGGCAAGATGGGACAATTTAACATAAAGAAGTTATGTACCTACCATAATGTTGCATGTTAGTTGTCCTTCATCTCGCCTTCCTTCTTGTGCCCCCCCCTCCTTCCCCCTTCCTGGAGGATTGAGAGGAGTTCACTATGGTTTCGCTGGCTGATTTCCTTTTTCTTGGTTCACATGCCAGGTAATTTTATGACAGTTTACTTTGATCTGTTATTTTGGAAAATCAGTTTTAGGTTACTGGTTACTTTATATGTCTAGTGTGCACTATCACAAACAAGATCTGGGTAGCTGACGCTGGGCATTCTGGGGTAAGGGTTAGCCTCGAGGCAGTAAATAGCGCTTGAGCTATAGAAGTAGGCTGAGTCAGAGTCGAGGATCAGCTCCGAACCCAAACAGCAAGAAGGAAGGCGAGATGAAAGACAACTAACATGGAACGTTATGGTAGGTACGTAACTTCTTTTTCACCAAGTCTGGATCTGGCTCCCTCCAGGGTGTCCTCTCACTTTTTAGAGAGGCAGTCAAAGTTGCTGTTTCTGGTGTCCTGTCTTTCTTCCAGGAGTCTCATGGAAGTAGATGTGGAGAGAATGATGAGTAAATGTTTCACGGAGCAAATTCAGAAGGGAGTTCTCACAGTTCATACCACTTTGGGTCAGGAAGTCTGTCCATCTTCCACTGTACTGATAACAGCCCCATCTCTAATTCAACCTGTGGTTTTAGAGCCCTTGGATCCAAGCTTTCCGGGTCTGTCTGGTTCGGTTCCAAAGAGAACATCATCCTTGGATCTGACTATTGCTTTGAGTGTACTGGCTGTGATGTCCTTGGAACCAAATGACTCTTGGAGCCAAAACTTTCCTATTGGCTCAGAGAGGATGGGGTTGACTTTGAGGTTTTCAGAGCCATCTCTCCCTCTCAGTGCTTTGGCACTGGATAGCTTGGCTCTGACTTCTGCATCAGGTGGATTGCTGTTGGGTCAGAGGGAGGTGAGGTGCCAGAAACTCGGCTGCACTGGCTTCCTTCTCTCCAGAGTGGTCTGCCTTTGAGGTAGTGAAGAGAGTGATATGTCATTGTCCTATCTTGCGTTCATTCTTACTTGGATGGGGTTTGGATCTGATCCTCGGATCTGACATGGCCTTTTTATCCAAACTTGAGCTCTTCTACCAGCTAGTGGCTAAACCCTATCCCAGCATGCACCAGGAAACCTCCTCAGATCTTGTTTGCTGCTAAACAACATTGGGTGCTCGTTCTACTACCTCTGGCTTAAGTATACCTTTTATTATATTCTCTACTGTCTACTGTTAGCCACACAGAAGACGCTCTAACTGAGAATCGAACAGGCAACGTCTAATTGTGAGGCGACAACGCTACCGCAGCACCACCACCGCCATGCGTGAATGGGCGTCCCTTCGTTGAAAGTTGTACGTTAGGCCCGGCAAGCCAGCACGTAAAACTCTACTGCCAATCATTAGCGGACCGGAGTTCCACTGTGGCGACCCCTAACGGGGAAAAGCTGAAAGACACAAACAAACTGTCTACTGTTAGCAATTATTTATTCTTCATTGTTACTTATCTAAAATAGTTAACTTTGTGCTAGGTAGTTTATTTCCATTGTTTGTGGCTATTTGTTTCTGCTGTTGGCCATCATAGGTTCATAAGTAGGTACTAGGCTATTGGCCCTAGGGCCTATATAAGCCTAGCCAAATGGTACCCTGGCTTTTGCCACCCAAGAAAATTATTCTCCTGTGCCCCTGTCAAGCAGAGCCACAGAAGTGATTCCCGGGGTGAATTTCCCATCCAATCATCAAGATTTTTCTTGGAGTGCTAATGAGGAGCTTTGTTTGATATAGATAGGTAGTTTGTTCCAGAGTATGGGACGTCTTCCGTCTAGGCCTTGTTGTCACTCTCCTGGCTTTTACCTTAAAAGTTAAATAGCCTGTTTAAGTTAGAGGGCTCTTATTCTTGTTGTTTCTCTGCTTTTTTTTCTCTTCTGGGAACTCTCTTAAAGACAATTTGTTTAAATTAGACAACTGCCTTCTTCTTAGCCCATTTACATTAGAGGGCTATCTCTTCCCTTTCCATCTTCTGGGCATAGACCATTTAAGTTAGAGGGCTATGCCCTCCTTCAATTCTCTATAACTGTTTTCCTGGCAAAGCTTTTGCTGTTTAAAAAAAAAACTTCTTTAGCTATTTTTCCTCTGTCACTATCCCTCTTTTCTGTCAGGATGTCTTCTAAGGATTTGAAACTGTCAGGTTTCAAAAAATGTCCTTAACTGATAGACACACAATTTGCATCTATTGCCTAGGAGCTGTCCATCTCCAGGAGTTTTGCTCCATTTGTCATTCCTTTAACCACAGAGCTTTCCTGGAGAGGAAAAACAAATTGATATTGAGAGGACTGTTGAAAGTCTCAAAGGCTATACAAGAAGGTCCAGGTTTACCAAAAATTGACAAGTCTCCAACTTCAATATCAGACGGGTCTGGGAAAAGATCTTCCATTTTTAGTGCTGTTCTGAGCCGTCAAAAAAGGTTGCCAAAATTTTGACACCAGATCCTAAGACTGTCGGATAGAAAAAAATCTACAGCTCTGACAATATCTGTCTCTGTGCCGGCAGAGTTTGTGTTTCAGAGGCAGTCCCCAGTCTTGGAGCTGTTCTCCCCTACTCGAAGGTCACCAGTATTACAACATTCCAAGTCTCCAGCTCCCTTGACTTGGTCTTCCAGGAGCCTATCCGACGACAACATGGAGCAAGTGGTACAGAGGTTGTTAAGTACACCAGCACTGGCCAAGTTGTTATCAGATCCAACCCCGAGGGCTTTGGATCCAACCACATCCTCCACTTCTGCTCCAATTTCTCCTTCAATCTGACCTCAGACTTTGGAGTCAGAATGTCCTGAGCTAATATTAGTGGAACCATTGGATCTGAGACCTATAATGGGATCTTCAGATCCAACCATTGCTCTGATGTCCTCAGCTCCATCGGAACTCGAGGAGTTTAGGAGCTGATGCTGTCCAGTTGGGTCTTGGGAATCAAGTCAGACTAGACAGTTGTTGGATCCGACCTTGCCTCTCGGGGCATTGGCTTGGGTAAGTTGAGCTTTTACCTTGGCCTCGGGCCCATTGTCCTTGATTCCAGGGGTTCCCTTGACTTCTTCAGATCCAGGGATATCCTGGGATCAGGGGTCGGGGGCTTTTGAGGTGATGAGAGTATTGTCTCCACAGATAGTTCCACTGTCATCTCCGGATGTTCTACCACAAAAGCCTCTATATCCTTGCATCCACAGGGACGTGGAGATCCTAGGTCTCAGGATGCCCCATAGGGCACCCCTCCACTCTTCTGAAACCTCTCCAGAGTACCCTTCTGAAGAGGTCCCTCAGAAGAGATTATGCAAGAAGAAGCATTTAGACTCCCCAGAGGAGTCCATCTCTTCTGATACAGACCTCGATGAAGCTGAAGGGTCCCCACGGTCACCTCTTGATGATGACTCCTTTGGAGACATCTTAGAAATAATGAAACAGAGAGGCAGCTGGAAGTCCACTAACCCTTCAACAGAGGAGTCCATATACCCAAAGGTCTTTGGATCTCACTCTTCCTCCACTTGGTTGTCTCCACCTTTTGCTGAACTTATGGACCGAGTTTCTTGGAAGGTATGGGAGTCTCCAGATTCAGTGGAACCTGTTCCTAGGAGGCCAAATAAGTTTATCACATTCCCTTCAGACAAAAACCTTTCTAACTAAGGGAGTCCCAGTAGATGATTTGGTTGTGGCAGCAGTCACCAAGAAGGAACTCTCAGAGACATCTTCTTCTGTTCATCCACCAAACAAGGAGTCTCATACAATGGCCAGATATTGAAAGCACATTTTTTCTTCAGTGACGTTTGCCCTCAGATCACTGAATTACCTTGCCCATTTTACTAGATTATGGAGAGACCTCCAGAAAGAGCTAGGTGACACTCTGCAAGGTTCAGGCTGAAGGGGTTTCAGATATAGTTTCCTCACAGTTCTCTACCTTAAACTCAGTTGTCAACTCCTCCATGAGACTGATTTCTTATGCAGTGAATGGAGCAAGTAGAGCAGCGGGTTCAGGAATTCCCCTAAGAAGACATTCTTGGATGCACTTGTATGACTTTGCATAGCCCTTTAAATCTTCCTTTGTGAATGCCCCTTTTGAAGGCTTGTCTCTGTTTGGGCCCAAAGTGAAGGACACACTAACCAGGTGTGAGCAAGAAGAAAAGACTCTGTCTGCTGTAGAAGTCCATTTTTTCCCTGCCTACCAGACCTTATCCCAAAGGTAAGAAAGGAAGTGGCAAAATGTGGTTTTGAAAATCTCAGAGAGCTTTCCAGGACACACATGGTGAATCTTCCCTGAGGGACCAAGGGGGAAGTAATAATGGAAGATGCTGACAATGCAGCATTGGGGATCTGCAGAATTAGGGTGACAGAGAATCTTTCCTTGGTAAGCCCTTTCAGCTCTCCTGAAAGGAGGCCCACCTGCCCATCTCTGGAGGCAGTCGGGGTCCGTTTATCTTTGTACTCAGAAGCCTGGCAACAAGTAACAAAAGACAAATGGGTACAAAACACCATATCCAGAAGTTACTCCATACCCTTTTCCTTCCCTATCCCAAGCATAAAAAAGATCCCATACATTCCACCCAGTCAACATTAGAAATTCAAAATTTGCTAGACAAAAGAGTCATCCAAAGAGTCCCCACAGACCAAATAGGATCCGGAACTTACTCAAGATTTTTTTTAGTTAAAAAAAAAACGGGACTAGAGACCGATTCTGCATCTCAGCAATTTAAACAAAGTAGTATGAAAGTCCAAGTTCTGGATGGTAACCAGTGCAGTCAATACTCCCTTTTCTGGTACAAGATGATTGGATGTGCTCCACAGACCTCCAGGATGTGTACTACCACATAAAAATGGACAGGCGATCCAGGAGACACCTGCACTTTTGGCAGGGAGCCAGACACTGCCAGTTTCAAGCTCTGCCCTTTGGCCTAACTACAGCCCCCAGAGTGTTCACCAAATGTATGGTAGTAGTTGTGGCTCACTTGAGACTCCTAGGATTCTGGGTGTTTCCATATTTAGACGTCTGGCTCCTAACCGCCACCACCGAGCATCTACTAATAAAAGCAAGAGACACCACCTTGGATCTTTGCTGTCACCTAGGAATTACAATAAACTACAAGAAATCTGCCTTTTCAGCATGTCATATTTATAGGAGCAGAATTGGATTCAACAAACATGATGGCCAGACTTCCTCCAGAAAGAGTTTAAGTTCTAAGACATCAGATTTTAATTCTTCTCATGAAAAAAAAGGCTCAAGCAAGGATAGTCCTAAAAGTCTTGTGGATCATGGCAGCAGCAGTAACTCTGATCCCCTTAGCATGTCTACACATGAGAATTCTCCAGTGGCTACTGTCCACTCAGTGGTCGATACAGGAATTGCCGATGTCCCACAAAATAATAACAGAAACTTGCAAAAAGGACTTCCGTTGGTGGCTTTACTCCACTCATGTGACTTTAGGTCGACCATTTGTACTTCCCTAACTATTAGCCACAGTGACCACGGACACCTGTCAGATGGGGGGGGGGGGGCATTATCAGGGAAAGACAGTCCAAGGCACCTGGCAGGATCACAAGGCCCATTTGCGCATCAGTGTCCTAGAGATGAGAGCGGTGCTTCTAGCATTGCAAGCATTCCAAGACTCTCTTCCGCTGGGAACAATTGCAATACAGACAATATTTCAGTTGTATGGTATATAAACAAACAAGGAGAAACCAGATCTTACCCCCTTTGTCAAGAGGCCCTGAGAGTATGGCAGTGGGCGACCTCCTCCCAATGTTTTCTGATAGCAGTGCACATCCTGGGGAAATACATCGTGATAGCAGACAGACTCAGCAGAGCGATTCTGATGCCTCACGAGTGGCCCCTAAAACAGGAAATAGTGAAAAAGATTTTCCACAAATGGGGCCAGCCTTGCTGTGACCTTTTTGCAACATCCATGAATGCCAAATGCAGCAGCTACTTTGCCCTTATTCCCCCTCCGGGGGAGTCACCAAGGGATGCACTTGTTCACAATTGGCTCTCGGGTCTCCTCTATGCTTGTCCTCCCTTTTCACTAATACCCAAAGTATTTCAGAAAGCCAGTTGCTTGGGAAGGGACTCGATATTCATCACCCCATACTGGCCTCATCAGATCTGATTCTCTTTCCTGTGGCCTCATCTTCGGGAGGAGCCTTGGATTCTGGACCCAGTTCCCGACCTTTTGACTCTTGCATCAGGAACGCTCCATCCTTCCCTTCAGACCCTCAAACTGACAGCTTGGCTGCTCCAATTCCAACAATAGCCAGGTTTCCTAACTTCTCTTTATCAGTTAAACACATTCTAATTTCTTCTCATAAGGCTTCAACAAGAAAGATATATAGAAGCAAATGGAAAAGATTCTCCTTATGCGTTTCTCATTACCACATTGATCCCATTTCTTCCCCAGTCAATTCCATCCTAGAATTCCTAGCAAATTTATTTAGTGAGGGTGCAGCTGCTGCTAGCATTAGAGTTCAACTAGTAGCGATCTCCAGTTTTCATCTAGATGAATCTGGCCACAACATTATGTCTCATAGACTATGCAAAGCATTTCTTACAGGTGCTTTATTATTAAGGCCATCTATCAGAGACCCCTCAGCACCATGGGACTTAAATTTCATTCTTTCTCGTTGAATTTACCCCTTTTTGAGCCAGCATCATCTTCCAAACTTAAGTTTTTGACATGAAAAACTATTTTCTTGATAGCAATTACCTCTGCTAGGAGGATATCAGAGCTACAAGCCTTATTAATAAAGCCACGCTACTTACTTTTCCATAGAGACAGGGTGTTCTTATGAACAAACCCTTCCTTTTTGCCAAAAGTATGTTCAGAATTAAATTTCATCTAATCTATAGAGCTGCCAGTCTTTTACCCAAATTATGAGAATAAGGCAGAATACATGTTACATCAACTGGATGTGCATAGGCAATTACGGTTCTACTTACACAGGACTAAGGACTTTAGAAAATCTGACCAGCTATTTATCTCGTTTTCATATTCAAAGAAATGTACTTCAGTCTCTAAGGTGACACTTTCAAACTGGCTTTCAGATTGCATAACTTTCACCTATAAGTCACAAAACACAGATCTCCCCCAACGGTTAAAGCCTACTCTACAAGAGCCATTGCAACCTCTTCTGCCTTTCTGGCTAAACTACCAATTGATACCATTTATGCTGCAGCAACATGGGTAAGACCTCATACCTTTGTCATTCATTACAAAGTCGATTTGGCCTCCAGGTACAGGGCCTCTTTTGGTACCATGATTCTGAAGAATATTCTCCCTTGAGCCACCCAAGAAAGATGGTGCTAGGGACGTTGTCCCATCCTAGTAAGAATGAAGGCGAGATAGGACAACAACACATAAAGAAGTTATATACTCACCATAATGTTCCATGTGTGTTGTCCATCTTCGCCTTCATTCTTACATCCCACCCTCCATTCCCCCAGCCATTTTTACTTCTGGAAGTTGGTACAATTGGATACCATTATTCTCTGTCCTTCTTCATTGCACTCTGAGTTATTTAAACTGTGATTATTTTCATAATACTATTATAACTGCAAACAAGATCTGGGGAGGTTTCCTGGTGCATGCTGGGATAGGGTTTAGCCATGAGCTGGTAGAAGACCTCGAGCTTGGATATAAAGGTCGAGCCAGATCCGAGGATCTGATCTGAATCCCGTCATAGTAAGAATGAAGGCAAAGATGGACAGCACACATGGAATGTTATGGTGATTACATAACGTCTTTTTCTCTGCCCTGGCAGGTCATATGGGCCCTTCCCCTTACATCCACCCTCCACTTCTCAGATGACTTTACACTGTGATCCTCAACATTCTACCCCACAGGGACAGCCAACCCTAAACTTCCAGTCTATCCAGCAGGATATTTTGATCTCTTTTGATACGTCTCCAGACCACTCCACCGAGGAAGTCCCTACGAAGAGATAGTGTAAAAGGATGCACTTGGACTCTCCTCAGGAGTCAGTCACTGTGGATACTAATTTCGGTGAAGGGGAGTGGTCCCCAAATTCACCACCTGATGACTTCTCATTTGGAGACATTTTTGAGCTCCTAAAGCAAAAGGGTGTCTGGTCTTCCCAAAACCATTCTCCTTAGGAATCAGTATTTCTGGAAGCATTTGTTACTGGTCTGTCTACCTCCTGGGTTACTCCACCGGCCAATGAGCTTATTGATTTGATTTCCAAGCAGGTGTGAAAGGAACCTGATACAATTGATTTGATCCCCAAGAGACCAGACCAGATTCTGGCTCCACCAGTAGGCCGGTAATTTGGGAGTAAAGGGGATCTAGTAGATGCCATGGTTGTGGTTGTGGCTATAAAAAGGGCATTCGCTGAACAGAGTTCCACTGTCCATCCTCCTAATAGAGAGTCAAGCATGATAGTCAGATATGGGAAGCATGTTTATGCTTCAGTAACATTTGCACTCAGATTGCTGAACTATTTAGCACATTTTACTAGGCTATAAAGAGATTTGATTAAGGAATTATCCAAATCTCTTTCTGGAACTAGAACTACTGAGCCTCAATCTTCATTAGTCTCTCAGTTGGCTACCCTATAGGCTATGTCCAATTCATCCATGACGCTTATCTCACACATTGCAGAAGGCACCTCAAGGGCCGAAGGTTCAGGCATTTCCATCTGGGGGCATGCCTGGATGTGCCTGTGTGATTTTGGGGAGCCCTTCAAGTCATCGTTTATCAATACTTCCCTTGATGGCACTTTTTTGTTTGGCACCACATTAAAAGACACACTCTCCAAGTGTGAGAAAGATGGAAAGACCTCCCTCTGCAATGGGCATGCATTTTTCAACCCCTCAAAGGAAGTTTTCTAGAAATCAAAGGGGATGTCAAAAAATGTGGTTCAGAAAATCTCAGGGTCCATTCCAGGACACATGTGGAGTTAGTTTCATCAGAGGTAGGGGGGATGCAATCATGGAAGATTACACCCCTGTGGCAGAGGAGGCCTGCAAAACTGGGGGTCTAGAGACACTTTTTCCAACAGACCCTTTAAGCTCTTCTGAATGGAGGCCTGATTGCCTGCCTCTGTAGGTTGTTGGGGATCACTTATCTCTGCACCAGAGATCCTGGCTATGTATTTACAAAAGACAGCTGGGTGCAGAGAATTCTTTGCAGAGGTTATATAATTCCCTTTTCCCTACCTCCTCCATTACCCATAGAAATTCCAGATGTTCCACCCAATCAGAGGAAAGCAGCATACTAGAAATCCAAAAGTTGCTAGAAAAAAAGAGTTATCCAAGAGTTCCCAAGAGATTTGATAGAATACAGAACTTACTCAAGATTCTTTTTAGTATCAAAGAAAATGGGACTGGAGACCAGTTTTGGATCTCAGTGTATTGAACAAGTGGGTTTGACACACAAAGTTCTGGATGGTCATGGTTCAGTCTATTCTGCCCTTTCTGGGCAAGAATGATTGCATGTGCTCGGTAGATCTTCAGGATGCATAATATCATATAAAGATGAACAGAAAATTCATTAGGTACACTTCCAGCTGGGAGACAGTCCTTAAAAGTTTAGAGCACTGCCCTTTGGCCTCACCACAGCCCCCAGAGTGTTCACAAAGTGCATGGCAGTTGTTGCAGGTCACTTAAGACTGCAAGGATTATGGGTGTTTCCATATTTAAAACAGAACAGGAGCCCAACAGTAGCCAGTACAAAAAGATGTTAATCCCAAAAAACACTTTCTTTTAATGTAAAGTCAATTTAATAAAAATTTTTCTCATGTTTTCGTCACTTTAAGTAAAGTAACTTCTTCAGACACACAAACAGCAGTTACACAGTTTCTACAGCATTTAAACCATGTAGCATGAAGTCATGTGACTAATAGCAACAATAAATTAAAGGTGCAAAGCACAATAATTCAAACACTATTAAAGTAAGTCTTAAAACTTACATACTACCTCAAATAAAAAGTCTGTATACAATCAGTATACAATATACAAGGATTATGTTAATGTCATTAGTAAAAAGTTAAAAACACACTATCGTGTAAGATTTCTTAATTTAAGCAAACATGAAATATTACAATTCTCATTCAAACCAGGCAAGCAGAAAGCATAAGTGCTAACTGCCATTCTAGTTCTCGTACCTTTAATAGTACTGGATATGGGCCACCTCTAATGTCAGGAAGTACCTGATCAATAGCTTGGAACATGAAACTATGTCCACCATTTAATGAAACATGTTTTGCTAAAGCATTTTCTGTTTTATTTTTGCTAATCGCATAAGAGTGTTCATAAATTCTCTCACAAAGCTTCCTGTCTGTTTTCCCTATATAGAAAGCCGGACATAAGGTACAGGAAGCTAAGTAAACAACACTCTTGGACTCACAATTCAACTTATGGTTGATGTAAAAATTTACATGTATTGAATACTCTAAAAGAATTACCTGTTTTTATGTATT
The DNA here is from genome assembly GCF_019279795.1 of Protopterus annectens. Taxonomy (NCBI): domain Eukaryota; kingdom Metazoa; phylum Chordata; order Ceratodontiformes; family Protopteridae; genus Protopterus; species Protopterus annectens. The sequence goes on along the minus strand of NC_056737.1, from coordinate 532,221,242 downwards.
TACACATCCTACATGCTCCACACATAAAGGTTCCAGTACATCTAGAAGTAGGTTTAGTGCTTTTAATTTCAAAAAACATTTTAAATTAGTACCTCTTCTATAAACAATACTGGGTGACTGGCCAATTCTGTCAATTAGGGAAGAGTCCTTATAAAGGAAACTCCAATTTTTGTGGAGAATTAATCTAAGTTGGTCACTGTCTTTACTAAAGGTGGTTATAAAAGTATTGCATAAATAGGTCTCCCTAGTTTGCTGAGTCATTGAAGGTTTTATAAAGGTAACCAAGTCACTGTTTGGTGACTGTGTAGTTCGAATGGCAACCTGGCTAGGAGGTGACTCTACCAGGTTAACATTAATGACAACGGAAGGTGAGGTCAAGAGTGGTTGAACTATACCTCTACTCCATTTGTTTACGATTTCTTCAGTTAAGTCATTTATTAAACTAACCGGGTAGCCTCTATTGCAAAACATGTCTCTTAAGAGTTGATATTCAGAATTAAAGTCATCTTCATTAGTACACATCCTTGCGGCTCTAATGAGTTGACCTTTCCGTATTGAACATTTTTGCCTGTAAGGGTGTGCACTAGAAAAATGTAAATAGGAGTTGCAATATGTAGGTTTTCTATAAATTTTGGAAACATATCTCCTATTTATTATATCTTTTTTTTTATATTCACGTCCAAATAGTCAGTACTAGTAGTGTGAAAAGTGTAAGTAAATTTAAAAAATGGTGTAGTAGAGTTAAAGTAATTTATCATTTGTTTAGCTTGTGATTCATTTCCTTTAAAAATCACAAAGATGTCGTCTAAAAATCTGGTATAAAAAGTGAAGGAAGTGTAAATTTCAGAGTTATTGAATACAAAATATTCTTCCCATTGAGCCATAAACATGTTCGCCATGCTCGCTCCGCAACGGGAGCCCATAGCAACTCCATGTTTTTGTAAATAGATCTTGTCGTTAAAAATAAAAAAGTTGTTGGAAAGTATGGACTGATAGAAGCTTGGGATCAGGTGTTACAGACCTATTCGCATATTGGAATAATAAATTACCTCTCATCTGCAACCAACCTAGACTTTAGAATTCATATGAACAGTGCTCAACACAGTATCTATGGTAGCTTCTCTTCCTCTGTCTAGAGTGCAAACAATAAGGACACAGGTCAGGAAAAAAATTGCAGTACCAGAATTTCACCCTGATTGATTCTGTAAGCCCTCGGATCAATGTCTTCAGCAATAATTTTAGTCTCTTTAGCAAGATTCCACATGAGAATTCCTCAACGAATGCTAGCTACACAATGGTCAGTGCTTTCTCAGCCCATTCTGTGAGAATAAGAATAACTCGGGTATGCAAACAACACCTTTCCTGATGGATGCAGTCAGGACAGCTATTACAAGGTCATCCTTTCATCTTCCCACAGACCAAGGCCATAGTGACCACGGACGCTTCCCAGATTGGGTGGGGGGGCACTTTCTGGGGAAAATAGTCCAAGGCACTTAGTACCAAGTAGAAGGCACCTGCATATCAATGTTCTGGAGATGAATGCAGTGTTCTTATTGTTGCAGGCATTCCAGGACACTCTTCCTCTTGGGACAATTGCAGTCCAGACAGACAACATGTCAGTAGTCTGGTACATCAACAAGCAAGGGGGAACTAGATCTTATCTCTTGTGTTGAGAAGCCATCAGGGTGTGGCAATGGGCAGTATCTTCCAACCACTTTCTAATAGCAACACATATTCTGGTGAAGTCCAAATTGATAGCAGACAAACTGAGCAGGTCCATTTTACTACCTCATGAGTGGTCTCTCCACAACAAAGTGACAGAAATGATTTTCAGTCATTGAGTGCAGCCTTGCTGTGATCTTTTTACATCTTCCCTAAACAACAAATGCAGCAGCTTCTTTGCCCTGATCCCCCCATGGTGGGAATCACTAAGGCATGCTCTGCTCCATGATTGGCCATCGGTTTTTCTGTTATCCGCATTGCACCTTATTGGCCTCAGCAGATTTGGTCTCCCTTCCTTTGGCTTATCTACTATACTGAACTTGGATTCTGGATCCAGTTCCGGACCTTCTATCTCACCAGACAAGCATGCTTCACACGGATATCTCAAATCTCAAACTAACACTGTGGTTTCTCCAGTTCCTTTAATTGGCAGGCAACCAATGCTTTCTTCCTCTGTTCATTCCATACTTTTACCTTCCTGTAAACCTTCCACTATGAAACTCTGCAAGAGTAAATGGAGAAGTTTTGCTTATTGTGCAAAGCAGAATCATATAGACCACTTCTCAAGTCCAGTTCATTCTGTTCTACAATTTTAGCGAGTTTGCTTAATAAAGGTGCTAGTTCATCAACTATTAAAGTTCAACTTGCAGTGATCTCTAACTTTCGTGTGGAATTTCAAAACTCTTCCCTGGCTTCCTCTAAAGTGTACAAAGCATTTTTGAAAGGTACTCATCTGCTAAGACCCCCGTATTAAGACCCCAAGCCAACACGGGTTGTAAATTTGGTACTGCAAGCCTTAATAGACACTACCTTTGAACCTACAATGTGATCTTACATTTTTGACCTGGAAAACTGTCTTTTTAGTAGGAATTATATTTGCCAGAAGAATTTCAAAACTTTAAGCATCATCTTCTAAGTCTCCATATTTGATTTTTCATAAGGATAGGTCATGTTACATACTAATGCTTCCTTCCTTCCTTCCTTCCTAAGTTGGTGTCAGAATTTGACATTAACCAACCCATTAACTTACCAGTATTTTTCCACATTATAAAAATAAAGCAGAATATATGCCTCACTTATTGGATGTTCATAGACAATTACGTTTCTACTTAGACAGAACAAAAGAGATTAGAAAGACGACTTAGTTTGTTTCCCCTGCACAAAACAATTGGGCAAATTGGTTACAAAGGTAACTCTAGCTAGATGGCTGACAAATTGCATCTCCTTTATCTCTAATAAATTGAATCTCCCCTTACCAAAACCATTAAAAGCTCATTCAACTAGATCTATGGCAACTTCTGCTGTATTCCAGTCTACAGCTTCTATGGACTATATGTGTGCAACTGCGACTTGGTCAAATCTTCATACCTTTATCATGCATTACAAACTGGATTTGGTATTGAGGGGAAGAGCAGCCTTTGCTCAACCATACACAGGAATATCCTTCCTTAGAATCCACCCAGGAATTTAGGTAGATGGGAACTCTCTATCTTCCATTAGTTGAGGAATGAATGAAAATGAACATCGGATAAAGAAGTTATGTACTTACCATAACGTTTCATCTGTGTTGTCCATTTTCATTCTTCCTCAACTTCCCACTCCCCCTCCCCCTCCGTATTTCATAACTGACTTCTGGAGGAATGAGGTACTTCAGGAAACCTGTGTCCTTTGTATTGAACTCCAGTTATGGTATTTCTTTTATAGACTTCCTGTCAGGCTGCAATCACGATCTGAGGGATGTAAGAAGTGCATTATGGGTAGGTAAGGAGCTTCAGAGTTTGCTGGTGGCCATAAGCTAGTAAAATGGTCAAGTCAGATCCGAAGATCAGATCTGATCCCATTAGTTGAGAAAAAATAAAAATGGTCAGCACAGATGGAACATTATGGTAAGTACATAACTTCTTTTTCCATAATAATATGAATTCAGGAGCCTGTGAGACTAATCACATAAAAAGTCTCTAAACGTAAACTGATTGCATAAAAGCAATCAAAATTCACACCACTGAAAAGTACACCGTAGTCCATGAAAAGCCCTTTAATAAGTGTTTTTATGGGAGGAATCGTGTTGATTGATCAAGAGCACTTTCAGTGAATGCCAAAATACTGAATTCAATGTGCTGGCAGTACATTGGAGCAAAGTTTTTTTTTTCTTTCTGTGAGGGGTGCAAGAAAACTTCATCACCATGTGCTGAGACATCCCTACACTCACCTGTACTTACATACCTACTCCAAGGTTGCACAATAGTGGAGAAAAAATGAAAACTGCACTATTGCACAAATGGTTTCAGCAAGTTCCCTTCATACTAAGCATTTGCTGAAATTGTCATCTATCTGTTGATACAGTTCCTTTTTATCTACACCTCTGACATCATCTGATACTTATATATACTAACTCTGAGGTCTCTGTTTATTTGCTAAGTTTTTCTGCATAGCTGCCTAGCTTGAGCATTTTCTGGCTTGTTAAACTTGATTTCTGTATTAGTAGCTGTATTTAGAGCACAACCAAAAGCTGTTTGCTGAATTTCCTGTTTGCACTTAATTTTAAATCGTTTTTTTCTTAAAACTTGCATATTTTCTGTCCTTGACCTAGCACTCTTGTGTGGGGTCATTTACTGCACTGTTATAACTTGATATTACTTGTGAACCTCTGCTATCTCTGTAAAAACAAAAACAAAAAAATCTTGCTTTTTCCCACTTTTCTGAGAGTTAAAAGTTCAGTTACAGGCTTGCTGTTCCTGAACTGTTTGAAAGTTTCTGTGAGGCCATTTTTGCTTGGGCTGAAGGAGGGTCTCTGTGTTTATCAGTGGCAGTGACTAACATTGAGCAGCTTCCCTGCCCCCCGGAGAGGTGGTTACTGACTTGAAACTGTAGTTTTATTGGCCACTAGGGGTCATTTCCATAACTCCTTCATCTTCCTCTCTTAAAACCTAGTTGCCTCGTGGTTTGAGCGTCTTTTCAGGCTTGTTGGCTGTTGGTGAAGCACCCTCCAAGAGGAAAAAACGCTGAGAGAAGAAGGGAGCCACTTTTGAGATTTTAAGTATTTTTCTCTGTTTATTTGCTAAGTTTTTCTGCATAGCTGCCTAGCTTGAGCATTTTCTGGCTTGTTAAACTTGATTTCTGTATTAGTAGCTGTATTTAGAGCACAACCAAAAGCTGTTTGCTGAATTTCCTGTTTGCACTTAATTTTAAATCGTTTTTTCTTAAAACTTGCATATTTTCTGTCCTTGACCTAGCACTCTTGTGTGGGGTCATTTACTGCACTGTTATAACTTGATATTACTTGTGAACCTCTGCTATCTCTGTAAAAACAAAAACAAAAAAATCTTGCTTTTTCCCACTTTTCTGAGAGTTAAAAAGTTCAGTTACAGACTTGCTGTTCCTGAACTGTTTGAAAGTTTCTGTGAGGCCATTTTGCTTGGGCTGAAGGAGGGTCTCTGTGTTTATCAGTGTAAGTGACTAACATTGAGCAGCTTCCATGCCCCCCGGAGAGGTGGTTACTGACTTGAAACTGTGGTTTTATTGGCCACTAGGGGTCATTTCCATAACTCCTTCATCTTCCTCTCTTAAAACCTAGTTGCCTCGTGGTTTGAGCGTCTTTTCAGGCTTGTTGGCTGTTGGTGAAGCACCCTCCAAGAGGAAAAAACGCTGAGAGAAGAAGGGAGCCACTTTTGAGATTTTAAGTATTTTTCTCTGTTTATTTGCTAAGTTTTTCTGCATAGCTGCCTAGCTTGAGCATTTTCTGGCTTGTTAAACTTGATTTCTGTATTAGTAGCTGTATTTAGAGCACAACCAAAAGCTGTTTGCTGAATTTCCTGTTTGCACTTAATTTTAAATCGTTTTTTTCTTAAAACTTGCATATTTTCTGTCCTTGACCTAGCACTCTTGTGTGGGGTCATTTACTGCACTGTTATAACTTGATATTACTTGTGAACCTCTGCTATCTCTGTAAAAACAAAACAAAAAAAAAAAAAATCTTGCTTTTTCCCACTTTTCTGAGAGTTAAAAAGTTCAGTTACAGGCTTGCTGTTCCTGAACTGTTTGAAAGTTTCTGTGAGGCCATTTTTGCTTGGGCTGAAGGAGGGTCTCTGTGTTTATCAGTGGCGGTGACTAACATTGAGCAGCTTCCCTGCCCCCCGGAGAGGTGGTTACTGAATTGAAACTGTAGTTTTATTGGCCACTAGGGGTCATTTCCATAACTCCTTCATTTGTCCTCAGAGGAGTGGTTTAGGGCAGTGACTTGTGGTTTGTTGGCCAATTTGGGTCATTTCCTGTCTTTTCCAGCCCCCTGCTATAAAGCACGCTTTAGCACGATTTAGCCCGATTTAGCGGAGCTGCCACTGTTGCACACTAGGGCAGCCAGTTAAGCAGGTTTAAACTATTCGGGCTACCTAAAGTCCACTCTTCAAATTTTCCCTTAAAACTACCTTCCTCGAACTATACTACTGATCTAATCAGCGTATCCTATAATTAAAAGATCATCTCTACTTGACTCCAAGTAGACTATTCTCTATCTGTTAAACGTAGCACTTGCTCCTACAGTACTTATTACCTTGATACGGCACTCTTGTCATAGATAGTACCCCAAAAGGCAACCCCCATTTCTCGGTCACCCACGTCCCCGGAATCTTTTTAAAGTTTTTTGTCTATTCCTTCTAGCATGTCGAGGGATCAGTTGCTAGTGTCCTCTCCTGCTCAGCTGGTGAACCTGGGAATATTGAGGCAATGTTACAATTGCCTCATGTACACTGAACAACCCTCTCCTCCTCCCACAAAACACAAATACATGCGAGAGATGCAACTATACGGCCAAACTGGAGGCTGAGCTCTCTCAACATAGGACTGGCAAGACCAGTCAGGAGGAGAAGGTTACCACACACACTATAGACCCAGTCTCACATATTACCATTACAACCTCAAATCATACACATAAACACACAAAGACATACTCGAGGCTCTGATCAAAAATCTACCAAAACAGCAGAGGCCACCAAAGCAGACACCCAAACAACCACCACCTCAGAACACAACACCTGCAACACATAGACCTCACAGTCAGAGTGTCAAACAGTCACAGCCCTTAAGGCCAAACACAATGCCAGACACACTAGTCATTGGTGACTCCATAGTCAGACACACTGACGTCCGCTCACCAGACTGAGTAAGGAGAAGGTCACAGTAAGCTGCCTGTCGGGCGCTAGAATCCGCCACATAACGCAAGCACTCAGGTCTCTCAATAGCAGGTACAAATATGATTCAGTCATTGTCCACGCTGGTGTAAACGACCTGAGACGTACCTCCTTGGACTACATGAAAAGAGACATTGAGGAGCTCTCTGATTATGTAGCCCAGACAGGTATGACCCTGACCTTGAGCAGTATCCTACCTTCACCAAGAATGATGCCACAATACAGAGATAAGATGATCAGCTTTAACAATTGGCTTAAACACTGGTGTCATTCAAAGGGGATCCAGTGTCTGTCTGCCTGGGATGACATGCTGGACAGGCCACGCTGCTTCGCAAGGGACGGCTTGCACCTGTCACCCCTGGGATTCCGGATATTGGCAAAGGCTCTTGCCACCCCCATAGTGCCTTTTTAGGCAAGGCTCAAATTCTAAACCTACCACCCTAGAACACAAAAAGGAAAAAACTAAGGGTAATGCTGCTCAATGCCAGAAGTCTAAATCTCAAAATGCACGCACTCGAGGCCCTTCTCAGTATGGAGAACATCGATGTCTGTGCTGTGACAGAAACCTGGTTCAAGGCTCCTGAGAGCACCCCAGCGCTATCAGGTTTTACCTCATATCATGCGTTCCGCCCCAAAATCTGGACAATACCAAGAAAGGAGGGGGGTATCCATATTCATCAAGGACACCCACACCTCAAGACTGGTGGCAACGCACGATGCATCTGAGACCATCCAGGTGCAATTAACCATAGGCAAGACTGCTCTGCAAATTGTAGCATGTTACAGGTCACCCTCACAAACTCAGGAACCTCACATGGCCTTCCTGAAAACACTAGAGGGATAAATGTATCACCAAACACCATCATACTAGGTGACTTCAATTACCCTAATATAGACTGGGAACACTACTCAAGCCCAAACACCCTAGCCCAAAAGTTCCTGGAATTCATAAACTCAAATGCCATGGAACAACTAGTCACCATCCCCACAAGAGGAGATAACATACTTGATCTCATCATCACGAACATGGGAGCACAATGTTCAACACCGGAGGTGTACCCCTCACTGGTGAGATCAGACCACAAACTAATCTCGCTGGAGGTCCTCATCCCACCCCACCTGAAATAAAAAGACCACAGTAAAGAACTTCTCAAAAGCCGACTTCACACTTCTAAAGACTAGTGTGGTCTCCTTTAAGGCCCCGAGCGGCGGAAAACAGTACTCAAGCCGCTGAATCACTTACAAATGCCTTCTACCAGCACCTGCAGGACTGCATGGATAAGGCAATCCCAAGCAAAACAAAGACTCTTTGTACCAAAGGCAAGCGTCCAGTCTGGTGGACCCCAGCCATAAACAAACTCTACAACAAAAGGAGGAAGCTACTACAAGATAGAGCAAAATCCTTAAAAGGTAAGACACCCTTGATCACTATAAGTAAAAAACTAAGAGCTCTCATAAAATCATCCAAAGCAAATTTCGAGAGAAAAATAGCTAAAGACTCAAAAGACAATCATAAGGCCTTCTTTAGCTATGTTAGAAACCTGGGAGGAAACTCCCAGATATGCTCAGAGCTAGTTCAAAATGATGTGAAGATTACTGATCCTACAGACATTGCCAACATACTGGCTGACAGGTTCAGTGCAAACTTCTCCCCTCCCCAAAAGGAGAGATATCTATACCAAACGATTGCAGCCCCCAAACATCTCCAGCGCCCAAGTGAGAACTGCTCTCTCCAAAGCAAAAGCACAGCATCCATGGGACCTGATGGTGTCCCCGGCTGTGTGCTCCATGAACTCAATGAGGATTTAAACCCACAGCTAGGACAGCTGTTTAATCAAAGTCTTACCTCTGGATACATTCCAGGAGTGGCGCACTGCAACTGTGGTACCACTTCACAAAGGCGGTGCCTCCACCGACCCTGGAAATTACCGCCCATTAGCTTGACAAGCCTTATCTGCAAAGCCATGGAGAGGATCATAATGGACCTCATAAATAAAGACATAGGAATTTGCAGACTTTGGATCCAACCCAGTTTGGCTTTGTCAAAGGCAGATCATGCCTTTTAAACTTGGTTGACTTTTTCAAACAGTCACCAAAGCCATTGATGAGGGAAAGGCAGTCCATACAGCCTACCTCGATCTGGCTAAGGCCTTCGATACAATACCCCATTCGGGTATCATTGAAAAACTCATCAGCTTAAATGTCAACCCATACATCACAAGATGGGTTGCAAACTGGCTGAGTGACAGAACCCACAGGGTCAGAGCTGCTGGCGCCATGTCAGACTCAAAGCCTGTCACAAGTGGTGTCCCACAGGGCTCAGTCCTGGGCCCACTCTTGTTTGGCATCTACTTTTCCAAGTACAAGCAAACACAGGAGGGTTATGGCTGACAAAGTTTGCAGATGACTGCAAACTGGGCCATAGTAGAAAACACATCTGACACAGATATCCTTCAGAAGGGTCTCACAGAAACGGATAACTGGTGCCAGAGCCACGGCCTAAAGTTAAATGCCAAAAATGCATAGTCATACCCTTCGGGAAAAACAAGGTTACCCCTAGCTACCAAATAGGTGGCAATCCACTGAGCACAGAAGAAGTTATCAGGGACCTGGGGACCCAGGTTGATAGTAGTCTGTCATTCGACACCCATGTAGCTAAAGTAGTTAGGAAGACCTTCTACATTGCCCACCTTATCATGAAGGGATTCTCATCTAGATCAAGGGAGGTCATAGTCTCCCTTTACTCATCACTCATCAGACCAATGATTGAGTACAATGCCCCATTCGGAATGTATCTGACCCGACACTTGCAGCAGCTGGAGAGGCCACAAAAGTTCCTCACCAAAAGGATAAAGGGTCTCAAAATCTGTCCTATGCTGCCCGACTGAAAGAACTCCAGCTCTATTCAGTCGCCACCGCTTGCTCAGAGGTGACCTTAGCCTAACATACAAGGCCATGTCAAACCCAGATTTGATGAATATGCTTCACCTCAAAAAATCTAGATCCATCAGAGCCACAAGGGCGGGAGACTTAAACCTTGACACGGCTATTAATAGGACGTGCTGGAGGGATAGATTCATCACCCAAAGACTCCCTATGCTGTGGAACAGAATCCCGGTACATGTGAGGCAGAGCACCTGGCTGGCCTTGTTCAAGAGAAATCTTGACCAATGGATGGGAGATCGCAGATATACCCCAGGGATTACCTCAGTGTCACTGCTCGACAGAGGCACAGCAAAATAATGGGTATAGTTCCCCATACTAAAGGGGTGGCGTAAGCCACAAAACGATGGGCTAGGCTTGTAAATGCCCTCGGGCAGATAGCCTAGTATGAACCTATGAACCTATGAACCTATACAATAGTGAAGAAAAGGTAAATTCTCACCCCCACTGTATTGTGATATCCTTTAAGTTATACCAGCATTTTTAGATCATATGACCCCACAGCATATACTAACTGTAACTAACCCTCAACACTTTAAATCATTGCTTAAGTCCCACCTTTCTAAGAACTGGCTATGCTCTTGCCTAAATCCCAGCTGACCACTGTCTCCACCCCACTCTCCAGAATGCATTCCTGTCAACATACTCAAATGACTAGGTAAATCTTTCATCTCCTACTTATACACTTAATCACTAACACATATTGTTATCTATTCATATATAAAACCCAAGCTATGTTTAGCTAAATTACATTTTTTTCTCAGTTGTGGTTATGTTTCTGTATATATTATGATTTTTCTTGTTGAAATTGTAACCATTATTATAGTTGTATAGGTTTTTCTTTTTTCTCTGACAATTGTTAACTAATAATGTTAAGTTGTCAGTCTCGCCTTCATTCTTGCTGGATGGGTTTGGAGCCGACCCTCGGTTCCGACTCGGCCTATACTAAAGAACGAGAGCTATTTATACCGGCTCGAGGCTACCCTATATCCCACAGTGCTAGGCGCTAACTACCCAGATCTCGTTTGCCACTTACAGCTGCGAGGTGCGTTTATTACCGGCTCTGCAGGTTAGATTTTATAATTCTTGAATTTCTCCCTTTTAGTCAGATTTTCAATTAGTTTTTTGTTAGCGACCATCCCATTAGCTTCACTTCATAGCTAATCTCCCTTCTGGTCCCTTTTAATCCCTTAATCCTAACCCCTTTTTTGGTTAGAAGGTTAGGCCTTTGGGCCTATTCCCCTTTCTTTAAATTGTCAGTTTAAATTGTTGTGTGACTGACTTAGCTTGTGTTAAAGGGTGTCTGTCTGTGTGTGTGTGTGTGTGTGTGTGTGTGTGTGTGTGTGTGTGTGTGTGTGTGTGTGTGTGTGTGTGTGTGTGTGTGTGCATTTTTTTAGGATGTCTTAAAGACACCAGGGTCTCAGGCTTCAAGAAGTGTGACTTGTGCTGTCAGAAAATGTCACTGACAGACGGTCACACTTCTTGTGTTTATTGCCTGGGCCCTCTGCACCTGCAAGACTCTTTTTCTGTCTGTCATGCGTTCAGTCCAAGAGTCCTGCAGGAATGCAGAAATAAGTTAATTTTGAGGGGCTTATTAAAGCCTGAAGGTTCCCTGACCAAGTCATCATTGGGGAAGCCTTCGAATCCATCGGCTCCATGTTCAGAGCCTTCGACTGGTGGTGCTCTGACTGCTGCTACATCAGCTCCGGCTGGAGCCGATGTTTCCAAGACACAGTCTTCCTCATCGGCTCTGGCTGGAGTCGATGTTTCTCAAACTCAGTCTTCTACATCAGCTCGAGCAGGAGCCGATGATTCTAGGACTCAGTCGGCGCCGATAGTGGTATCGGTGCCATCTGCCAGCCGTAAATGGTCCAGGTCTCCGTCCTTGGAATCTGTTCACTTGGCTCTGAGGTCTCCCTTACTCTTGGAGCGGAGCCATCAAACCCATTCCTCTAGGTCTTCCAGGCTCTCTGACCATGACCTTGAGAGGGTGGTTAGTAGACTTCTTAAGTCTCAGGCACTAGCCCAGATGCTCCATAGCCCTTCTCAACAGACAGTGGCTATTCCCACCCCATCTTCGATTCCTCCTCCGACTCTTCCTCTGAGTTCGGAGCCGGAGCTTGTGGGAGCCGTGGCCGTCGACACGTCAGAGCCGATACCTCACCTTTCGGCTCCGTCGTTGTCTCTGGTCTCTTCCATGGTCCCATCCTTGGAGGGATTCGGGCGCATGGACTTCCTTGTCGGCTCCGAGGGGGCGAGTGGCATCGGACCCTTGTCCGACCCCATTCTCCCTCTCGGAGCTTCGGCGCTGGTAAGTTCGGCCCCGACCTCGGCTTCGGAGCCGTCCCTTTCGGTGCCGGGAGGGGTCCTTATCTCTTCAGAGCGGGGACCTTCTACCCTGCCTGATAGGGGTGCCTTCGAAGTCATGAGGAGCGTGCTGGCCCCTGTGCCTGCTCCACGGTCGGCTCGCTCAGCTCCTCCCTCTGTAGTGCCTGCTGCGGTCTCTACCCACCCTCTCATTCCTGACTGTAGAGATCCAACGCCTCAGGTTTCCCCATTGGGAATATCCTCCTCTTCCGAGGTTTCCCCTGATCCGTCAGGGGAACCCCCTCAGAAGAGGAAATGTAGGAGGAAGCATGTGGACTCCCCTGAGTCCATTACATTGGATACCGACTTGGATGAGTCGGAAGGGTCCCCACGGTCCCCCTCTGAGGATGTCTCCTTTTCAGACATCCTTGAGATCCTGAAGCAGAGGGGGAACTGGTCTACCCTTAATCCTTCCGTGGACGAGTCGGTTTACCTAGAGGCATTTGGCTCTCGCCCTTCCACCTCCTGGGTGTCTCCGCCCTTTGACCCCCTCATGGAAGTGGTGGCGCGGAAGGCGTAGACGGCCCCTGATACGATGGAACCTACCCCACGGAGGCCTTCAAAATTCATCACAGCCCCTTCGGACAAACAGTTTTTAGCCAAGGGTCTCCAGGTTGACGCCATGGTGGTGGCTGCAGCCACTAAGAAGGAACTGGCTGATCCTTCAGTACCTGTCCATCCTCCTAACAAGGAGTCTAGGACTATGGATAGGTACGGCAAGTGGATGTTTTCTTCAGTGACCTTTGTCATGCGGTCGCTGAATTATTTGTGCCACTTCACCCGCCTTCAAAGAGACATGCTCAAAGAATTGGGTGAGGTCTTACAGGATCCAACAGCTGCAGGGTCTCAGGACAAAATAAACTCCCAGCTGGCAACCCTGAATTCCATTGTCAACTCCTCCATGCGGCTTATTTCCTATGCGGCCAATGGGGCGAGTAGGGCTGCAGGCACAGGCGTGGCCTTACGGCGTCACGCCTGGATGCGGCTTTGTAACTTTGCAGACCCCTTTAAGGCGTCCTTCACTAACTCCCCCTTTGACGGTTCAGCTTTGTTTGGACCTCAGGTGAAGGATACTTTGACCCGATGCGAGCAAGAAGGCAAGACTCTCTCTGCCGTGGGAGTCCATTTTTCCACCCCATCTAGACCATACCCTAAGGGTCAGAAGGGTGGGAAAATGTGGTTCCGTAAACCACAAGAGGTCGCGCCTGATGCAAGAGGTCAGTTCCCCTCTAGAGGCAGGGGGGGAACAATAACAGACGCCGCCCTAGGGGCAGAGGAGGTCCGTAAAATCAGGGTAGCAGAGAGTCTCTTTCTGACAAACCCTTCCAGCATCCCTGAGAAGCTGCCCGACTGTCTGCCTTCGGAGACAGTCGAGGGAAGGTTATCACTGTACCCAGAAGCCTGGCTTTCAGTCACCCAAGACAAATGGGTACAGTCGATTATATCCAAGGGTTACAAAATTCCTTTTATCCACACCCCAACTCAGCCAAAAGGACCCCTCCCAGACGTTCCACCCAGTCTAAGGGAACAAGCAGTACTAGAAATATCAAAACTGCTAACAAAAAGAGCCATCCAGCCAGTCCCAGCAGACCAACAAGGATCCGGAATTTACTCCAAGTTCTTTTTGGTACCAAAAAAGACAGGGGACTGGAGACCAATATTGGATCTCAGCAGACTAAACAAGTCTGTAAGAAGAACGAAGGTCTGGATGGTCATGCTACAGTCCATTCTACCCTTTCTGGGTCAGGACGATTGGATGTGCTCAGTAGACCTTCAGGATGCGTACTACCACATCAAGATGCACAGGCGCTCCAGGAGGTTTCTCCGCTTCTGGCTGGGAGCCAGTCACTATCAGTTCAGAGCCCTGCCCTTTGGTCTCACTACAGCCCCTCGAGTGTTCACCAAATGCATGGCAGCAGTTACGGCTCATCTGAGGTGTCAAGGATTCCAAGTGTTTCCATACCTAGACGACTGGCTCCTCACTGCCACCACCAGGCATCAGCTTCTCCTCTCCAGAGATTACACCATTCATACTTGCAAAGGGCTAGGTATTTCCATAAATTTCAAAAAGTCTGCCTTGTCGCCTTGTCAGTCTATTACCTTCATAGGCGCCACCTTGGACACAGTCCGGCTCTCCGCAAAACTAACTGAGCAAAGAGTTCTAGATATTCGCAGGCATGTTCACATCCTTCTTCAGAACAACAAAATCCAGGCCAGGTTTGTCCTGAAGGTATTAGGTCTCATGGCAGCAGCCATTACTCTACTTCCCCTAGCTCGCTTTCATATGCGGATCCTTCAGTGGATGCTTTTTTCCCAGTGGTCCTTTCAACAGCTTCCAGTGTCACACAACATTTTAATAACCCTGTCTTGCAAGAAACACCTTTCTTGGTGGATGGTCTCCCCTCAAGTCCTTCAGGGCAGACCATTTGTTCCTTCTCCCCCGGTTGCCACGGTGACAACGGATGCCTCCCTGATTGGGTGGGGGGGGGCATTTTCAGGGCAGGACGATCCAGGGCACATGGCGACCTTTTGAGTGCCACCTACACATAAATGTCTTGGAGATGAGAGCAGTACTTTTAACGTTGCAAGCCCTTCAGGACTCTCTTCCTAGCGGGACTATTGCAGTTCAGACGGACAATATGTCCGTAGTGTGGTACATCAACAAGCAGGGCGGAACCAAGTCCTATCCCTTATGTCGAGAGGCACTCAGACTTTGGCAATGGGCGATCTCCTCTCAGCAGTTTCTGATAGCAATGCACATCCCCAGGAAGTCCAACATCATAGCGGACAGGTTGAGCAGAGCCATTCTCATGCCACACGAGTGGTCTCTCAAACAAGCAGTAGTGGAAGAAATTTTTCAGAAATGGGGTCGACCTTGCTGCGATCTTTTTGCAACACCTCAAAACAGCAAGTGCCATGACTTCTTCACTCTCTTCCCGGCCACCCCCCCAGAGATGCTCTAGTCCACAATTGGCCCCAGGGACTTCTGTATGCCTTTCCCCCCATTCCATTAATCACTCAATTGATTCAGAAAGCTACCACCGTGAGAGCCACCATGAACCTCAATGCTCCTTACTGGCCTCGACAGATATGGTTTCCGTTCCTGCATCGTTACCTCTTAGGGCAGCCCTGGCATCTGGACCCAGTGCCAGATCTCTTGACCCATCAGTTGGGACAGCTGCACCACTCCCTCCAATCTCTCAACCTCACAGCTTGGTTGCTCTAATTCCAAACCTAGCCAGGCTTTCCCTTATTTCCCATTCTGTGCGTGACATACTTATAGCTTCCCTAAAGTCATCTACCAGAAGGATTTATGCCAGCAAGTGGAAGCGTTTTTCCTTCTGGGCAGGAGCTAGAAATATGGATCCTTTTACTGCCCCTATCCAATCAGTCCTAGACTTCCTATTCGAACTGTTTCACTCAGGGTCTTCTTCCTCCACCATCAGAGTACAGTTAGCAGCTATTTCGAACTTTCATGTAGGCTTTTCGGACTCCAGTATCATGTCCCATAAGCTTTGTAAAACCTTTCTTAAAGGTATCTTTTTGCTTAAGCCCCCAATCAGAGACCCCCCACCGCAGTGGGACTTAAATTTGGTTATAACTTCCTTGATTCTTCCCCCCTTTGAACCTGCGGCTTCCTGCTCCTTGAAATTGCTCTCTTGGAAGACTCTTTTTCTAGTCGCCATAACATCTGCGAGAAGAGTATCAGAACTTCATGCCCTTTGCATTCGTCCACCTTATCTAGTTTTCCATAAAGACAGAGTGTCCCTCAGGACTAACCCGTCCTTTTTACCCAAGGTTTCTTCTGAGGCGAATCTAAACCAGACTATCGATCTCCCGGTTTTCTTCCTCAACTACTCCAACAGAGCAGAACAAAAGCTGCATTTTCTGGACGTTCATCGTCAGCTCCGTTACTATCTGGATAGAACCAAGCAAGCTAGGAAATCTGAGCAGCTCTTCCTATCTTATGCGGCAGGGAAGAAAGGCCTTCCAGTTTCCAAAGTAACCCTTTCTAGATGGCTGGCCTCTGTGATTACTTTCATCTATGACCTCAGACGCCAAAAGCTACCGTCAAGGCCCAGGGCTCACTCAACTAGAGCATTAGCCATGTCAATAGCTTTTCAGGCTAGATTACCAATAGATTCCATTTGTGCGGCAGCCACATGGGCCTCTCCTCATACCTTTATCTCTCATTACAAATTAGACATGGCCTCCCGAAGCTGGGCTAATTTTGGTTCCACCGTTGTCAAGAGCCTGTTCCGATGAGCCACCCAGGGTGAAGGTGCTAGGGACACGGTCCCATCCAGCAAGAATGAAGGCGAGATTGACAACTTAACATTGAGAAGTTATGTACCTACCATAACGTTCCATGTTAGTTGTCTTCTTCTCGCCTTCTTTCTTGCATCCCACCCCCCATCCCCCTAGTCTGGACAGACCTAAGGATCCTTGGGGATCTTCTTCCTGCCTCAGTATTAGCCCCCTTGGCTATCCTTACTGGTAGCTATAGGTCTAGGTGACTTATGAGTGAGGTTTCCTCTTCTCCTTATTTTGGAGATCAGAACTGCTATGGTTTCAGCTATCAAACAAGATCTGGGTAGTTAGCGCCTAGCATTGTGGGATATAGGGTAGCCTCGAGCCGGTATAAATAGCTCTCGAGCTTTAGTATAGGCCGAGTCGGAGCCGAGGGTCAGCTCCGAACCCATCCAGCAAGAAAGAAGGCGAGAAGAAGACAACTAACATGGAACGTTATGGTAGGTACATAACTTTTCATTATAGTTAAATATGTTTTTCTGATCATCATGTCCTAACACATGCTTGTAATAATTTAAACTGTAATTCTTCTCTGTAACTTGTGGGGCTTTTCCCCCTGGGTGTCCACTAAAATGAGTCTCCCACCCAATCTGACTATCCCGGTAGACAAACATAAAATAAATCAATAAAATAAAAATGACTGAATGCTTATGATAGTTTTGTTTCTGCTTGGCCAAAAAAACATTCAATTAACAAAATAATACTCATAATCAAATATTGATTTCAAATTCTCCCTCTTGTTTTTGAACTTATTTTGCATTCTGATGAATGCACACTGCATTGGAGGATTTTTTTTAATAGTACTACTGATCTTCTGAGATTTGTTATGCACAGAAGTGTTGATTCTTACTGGTTCTTGATGAGATTTATAAGACTGGTGATATTACAATGTTAGGGAATATGATATATAAAATCTATGAATTGTAATGATGATTTACAGTATGCCAACTTGCCTCCCAAATTTATATAGGCTGTATTCACTTAATGTATAGTACACATGGATTATACACACCTGAAAGTGCGTACCAAAGGTTTACACTGTTTGCAGATAAACTTGAAACCCTGATCTAAAAGGTAAGTTTTCAGCTGATGAAATGGGTGTAGAACATATATTAGAGTAAGTCATGCATGTGGCCCATGTGAAATAAAATATGATATACAAGTGCTAAGCTATCTTAGACTGCATATCTGACTCTAATAGTAATGCAGCTAAAACTGCATACAGTCTAAAAATATGGACTCCACACCATGTGATTATGATAGCAGACAACTGTGGTAGGTCAGGACCAACCCATGCATTATTTCCACAACAGGCAGCATGTTAAGCCCTGAGTGTTGTATGCATTGCTTCTCTATCAGGAGCAAGCATAGCATTTCTAGATGGACACACAGAAACTGAATATCCTGTGTAATGTTTTCAGAGAGATAGAAGCATATGAAAAGGTTAGTAGCCATTACCAGTGCAGATACAAAAAATAATTGGAATGAGTATTCTGGCCACTGGAATCTTTCAAATTTCAACTAGAAATGCAACAGGGATTTTAATGTCATTTTCTAGCCAGATCCTGTATCAGTTACATCTTAGGTAATTCTGGATGCTCCTTCAAACCATTGCAAATCCAGTCAATAATACCATCACAGATACCACATACTCATGCACACTGGAGCAACCATAACATCAAAGAACATGCAAATATACATCAAAATGTGGTTCCAGTCCCTAAATGACTGTGGGAACACTACTGTATTTTAAAGTCAAGACCTGTCTGATCTTTAGTACATGCTACATATTGTACAGTATTTCGGAAATTTTCCCTGATTCTATTGAGATTTGATCTGATTTGTTGAGAACTATGATCATAGATAAAAAATACAATCAAAATAAAAACTGTAATCATAAGTTTAAGACTCACATTGCAGGAATGGTGATTACTTACAAAGGCATGGTGATGGTATCCAGAAGCTGACTGAAGTAGAAACCAGTGATGAAGACTGTGATGTACCATCAGCAGCTGAATTCTGTTGGGTGCAAAATTTGGACTTCTATAGAATCATTTCTGAATAAAGCAGGAATGGAAATCAAACCAAAAGAAGTAAAAAAGTCAGACAGCAACTGAAAGTGCAAAAACAAAAGAAAGAATATAAGGAAAAGTATCACATGAGAAGGAAAAGAAGATTGGAAAGTATAAAAATATTCTGGAGCAAACTCACACTGACCACACCTTTCGGCCCCAGAACATGAACCAAAGCTCCAAAGGCAGAGGTGTCTCCATATTCATAAATGATATGCACGCCTCCAGACTAGTAGCTCAGCATAACACATCTGAGATACTCCAGGTACAACTAATTAGATAAGACAGTGATTCAGGTCGTAGCCTGCTATAGGTCCCCGACCATGTCCCAAGAATCTCACTCCACAGTCCTAAGCATCCTGGAAACTATTATGATCCAACCCAACACTCTCATACTAGGTGACTTCAGCTACCCCTCCATCAACTGGGAAAACTACTCATGCACCAATGCACTGGCCCAACACTTCCTGGAATTCATCATTTCCAATGCCCTGGACCAGCTCATTCTTACCCCCACTAGAGGAAGCAACATCCTTAACCTAGTTATTACTAACATGGGCAACCATTGCTCTATACGAATAGTCAATTCCTCTCTGGTTAGATCCAATCACAAACTTATCAACATGGAAGTCCACATCTCACCCACACCCCCTGCAAAGGTATCCACCATGAAAAACTTCACCAAAGCTGACTTTGGACTCCTAAAAACAGAGGTGGCTAACTTCATGGCACCCATGCCAATGGAAAATAGATGCATGACTGCCAAATCATACACCACGCACTGTATGAACATATACATAAATGCATGGAACTAGCCATACCCAACAGAACCAAGAAGCTCTCCTCCAAAAAAAGGAAGCTAATCTGCTGGTCCCCTGCCATTAAAAAAACTCTACAACAGAATGAAGAAACTGTTGCAGAAAAAGGTGAAGTCCCAAGACTGGAAAAATTCCCTTATTAGCCTCAACAAAAAGTTGAGATCCCTCATCAAAACCTCCAAAGCCAGCTATGAAGGCAAAATTATGGCAGACACTAAAAACAATCACAAAGCCTTCTACAGTTATATCAAGAATCTCCACAGCAATACCAATATTTGCTCTGAGTTACTGCACAATGGTACGTCCTATACTGAGCCAACAGATATTGCCAACATGCTGGCCAACTGATTCAATGCCAACTTTACCCCCCCCCCAAAGGACCAGTCTCAATACTGGAGGAATGCCAGGCACTCAGCATTACTGCAGCACAGGTTAAAGCTGCATTGTCCAAGGCCAAGAATATAGCTTCCGTGGGACTCGACAATATCCCTGTCTGTGTTCTACATGAATTGCAAAGTGAACTGGCACCACATCTGTGTGCCCTGTTCACTCACAGCCTCACCTCAGGCTTTGTCCCTACTGAATGGCACACTGCTACAGTCATCCCTCTCCATAAAGGAGGAGTGACTACAGACCCTGGAAATTATCGCCCCATTAGCCTGACAAGTCTGATATGTAAGGCTATGGAGCGCATCATCAGGGATCTAATTAACAAGGATATAACAAATCTACAAACTCTAGATCCCATGCAATTTTAGTTTTGTGAAATGTAGATCATGCCTACTCAACCTGGTTGACTTCTATGAGTCAGTCACCAGAGCTGTGGATGAAAGTAAGGCCTATCTCTATCTGGCCAAGGCCTTTGATACCATTCTTCATGCAGGAATTATTGATAAACTCACCAAACTAAGGCATCAACCCCTATATTGTTATGTGGGTTGCAAATTGGCTCACAGATAGAACCCACAGTGTGAAAGTAGTGGAGTCCCAAGTGGAGTCCCACAGCGACTGGTCATGGGTCCTCTCCTGTTTGCCATCTACTTCTCAGAAGTCCAGGCCAACACGGAGGGACTCTGACTGACCAAGTTCGCCTGCGACTGCAAGCTGGGAGCCATTATTAACTCCCCAAGTGATGCAGACATCCTACAGAAAGGCCTCACTGAGACCAGTGACTGGTGTCAGAACCATGGCCTTAAGCTTAATGCCAAAAATGCGTCGTCATCCCCTTTGGGAAAAACTCAGTTCCCACTAATTATCACAATGATGGGAGCCCACTGAACACTGAAGGTATTATAAGAGATCTGAGGACACAGGTTGACAGCAACCTCTCCTTCGACCTCCACATTGCCACTTTGGTCAGAATGTCCTTCTATGTGGTTCATCTCATTACCAAGGGTTTTGCATCCAGGAAGAAAGAGGTCATCATTTATCTCTACTCTTCCCTCATTAGACCAGTCATAGAGTATAATGCCCCATGTACCTCACTAGACACCTGCAATAGCTGGAGAGGCCACAAAAGAACCTCATGAAGAGGATCCTAGGCCATAAACACATGTCCTACATGGACAGACTCAAAAAACTCCAGCTATTCTCTGTCTCATATCGTCTACTAATAGGTGATCTCTGCTTGACTTACAAAGCCATGTCTGACCCAGCTCTGTTAGAAATGCTACAGCTAAATAAATGCCAAACCCTCCACACCACACGCTCCACAGACCTCAACCTCATTACCAGAATCAACAGAACATGCTGAAGCAACAGGTTCATAACCCAGAGATTGCCCATGCTCTGGAATAGACTTCTCATACATGTCAAGCAGAGTATCTCACTGGCTCTCTTCAAGAGAAATCTTGATGAGTGGATGGGAAATAGAAAGTTCACCCCGGGGATCACTTCAGTGGCTCTATTTGATAGAGGCACTGGGAACCAGGGCCGGTGTTAGCATTTTGGGGGCCCCCAGCAAATGTTATAAGTATCATCCTATCAATGCCATAGTCTATGTACAGGTCTGGACTTAAAGTGAAATGATGACTAGGCTGACATTTCCCCGCCGCGCATACACACACACACACACACACACACACACACACACACACACACACACACACACACACACACACAATCCAGTCCTCTCCTCTGATTTGCACTCCTTTTGGGCTCCCCATACATGCATGTTTATGCTCTGAAATGAAATTATGATTAAGGAAAGAAATTCACTGTTGTGGTTCAGCTTTAGTTTTCCTTGTATCCTTTCAACACACCTTTCCTGAACAAAACAGCACAATAATAATCATTTAGGAAATAACTCAAATAAGCCACGGCCCAAGAAGCCATAGGGTTACAGATGGTCTGGGATGCATTTTAGAGCATTTTATCAACATTTTACTCCAATGGTGGCCTAAACAAAAATCATGAAAAAAAAAGAATTTCAGTCTTATTTTTTTTCTTTCAAGGAAGACGTAAAGTGTTCCCCCAAGGCAATTTTCAAAGCTGACAAAATTGTAGTTTACAGTAAACTAACAAGCCAGTAGTTGTGAGAAGTCTTATCTGGGAATACTGAAAAGACAGTCACTGCCTATGCATCCCTCTGGTGTTAGACTGGGATGAAAGTAGAGATTTAAATTGCCTTTGTCATATATTTCAAGTGACTGCTGATTTGCATATACATAGCATGTTCTTCACCCCTAGCCTCAAAGGCAGACACATATGTGCCTAATACATGATTGTGAGAATGATTTCAGTAATATATTCAAATTTGTTGCTCCTAGACAGTACACCTCTCTTACACAAGCTAAAGTAACCTTCTTTGTACACCTCTGAGGTTTGTGAGAAACACTGCCCTCAAACACAAGCTATAATAACTTCATGTGCACACCTCTAAGGTTTGACCGTAATGAAAATTAAAGTTGTAATAACCACACAATCTCCAGCCCCTCATAACCTGTAGCAGCTTTCTGTACACACACATTTAAGCAGGGCTAGTTTTAAGGTTTACCTTTACATGTGCGTATTGCACACGGGCGACCGTCAAATGTTTGAAAGACAATTTTCAAGTTCTGAAAACTTTGAGCGGAAACGGTTTCGAATGTGCAATGAATAATGCACA
Source organism: Protopterus annectens (assembly GCF_019279795.1). Taxonomy (NCBI): domain Eukaryota; kingdom Metazoa; phylum Chordata; order Ceratodontiformes; family Protopteridae; genus Protopterus; species Protopterus annectens. The sequence goes on along the minus strand of NC_056737.1, from coordinate 532,198,717 downwards.
GTAGTGAGAGTCAGCATTTGCACATTCGATTAGCAGCAGGGTAGGCAGTGGGAGTTGGAAATGGTTCCATTCATATACTTTTGTTGGTGATATTCATGTTAGTGTGATTCGAGGTTTTAAAGGTAAACCTAGTTTTAAAATGGGTGTGGCTATAAACAGAGGTTATCAGCTTTTTCCTAAAAGGGTCATATCTCAGCACCATTCAGGTTAAACAGCGTATTCAGAAAACTGATACATTTTTCTCCAACAAGCAACAGCTTTGGTGGGGGCCTTCACAGATTAAGTGATGATTCCCATTATCCATTTAGACAGTCTGGTGAGTGGGTGCTAGAATATGTAAGTGTCTGAATGTTCTGTGATATATGTTATGTCTTACTTTTGAAATCTAATTACTTGTTAGGTATATTTTTTACTGATACCCAGAAGAATAATGTCTGTGTCCTGGACACACACACACACACACACACATACACACACACACACATAAGCCACAGCAGTACGAGTTTTGTACTTAATTTCAGCAAACAGCAACAGATTGTGCAACAATGGTACTGCCACACCAGATCAGTCACTGCTGTTTAGCAGTCGTCAAACAGCAGAAGGAGTAAGATTTATCTCATTGAGGACTGATGCATACCTGTTACTGTCCCTGCTTTCACATACCTGTCACTGTCCCTGATTTCACATACCTGTCACTGGCCCTGATTTCACAGACCTGTCACTGGCCCTGATTTCACATACCTGTCACTGTCCTGCTTTCACAGACCTGTCACTGTCCCTGATTTCACATACCTGTCACTTTCCCTGATTTCACATACCTGTCACTGTCCCTGCTTTCACAGACCTGTCACTGTCCCTGATTTCACATACCTGTCACTGTCCCTTATTTCACATACCTGTCACTGTTCCTGATTTCACAGACCTTCCCTGATTTTGTTCATACTTTTGCTTTGGCCTTAAAGTCTGATTTGCTGGTAAATCATTCAGAATTACAAACATTCAATCAATCCAGGTATCTGAGTTTTATTGTCCAAAAATACATGTTGATGCAAAATATGTTATTCTAGTAACTTTTAGGTGCATTAGAGTAATATTTAAACATATTCCTGATTCTGAGCCATTAGTCTATTATTTTTGGGATTGTACTGAATTCTTAAGCAAATAAATTGATAGTTATAGTATCTGGTGTTCTGGTATTATTTATAAAACTACCCTAAAGAGAACTATACCTGATGATCAGAAGCATAAAGCTCTTAAGAGTCAAAGTTTTTTGAGAGGTTAGTGAGCTGCTGCTGATGATCCCTCTAGTGCTTATATTGTTCATGTTCATTATGATCTTCATCCTAACAGGGCCATAAACGGCCCTGTGTTATGTTAAAGAGCATAGTTAGGAAATCAATACATTTTTTGTGGGGCCCCCACAATGTCAAAGATGATTAAGGGGGCCCCACTGCAGCCATGGTTTTGCAGGGACCTAAAGCTGGCTATGTAGTTAGTTTTAGTGTAGAAAATGTCCGAAAGCAGGGTTTAACTAAGCCAGGGGCACTATGTTAGTGGTAAAATATTTAAAGGAATTCTGATGCCTGTTACTTGACAAAACACTGTTACTACGATATAAATAGGAGTTATTACCATTGTGGTTTATTAAGTATACAAGACTGCTGTACTAGCTTTCATTGGTTTTACAGGCATGTGACAAAATATCAAGGTAAGATAACTTGCTGTGGTTGGGGGCCCCAAGGGAACAGGGGGGCCCCTCAACCCAGGAGGAGGCTGGTGCCTAAAACCGGCTATGCTGGGAACTAACATCGAGTGGCACAGTGCCAGGGCACTTCTATGGGCTAGGCCTGTAAAGGCTCCAGGGCCATTAGCCTAGTACACACCTATGATCCAAGACTTGACACTGGAATGGTTAAGTACAGGTGAAAAACCAAAAGATGAAAGGCTAATAATGACAGCTCATGATAGTTGCCTACAAACAGAATGGTGTGCAAAGTCCATTAAAAAGAGTGAGAAATAGACAAAGTCAGGTTCTGCAAAACATGCTGGAAACTATTTCAAATTTTATTGCAGGATGTGATACACTCACTTGTATACTTAAAGGCATAATAATGTGTCAAGACTGTTGAATCTGCAACTGTAAAGTACAGCAGTATAGATCTAGCTAAGAAACACTGGAAATGAACCAAAAAGCATTACAGAGAATGCTGATGTTTGTATCACATGTGATTACCCATTACCAACATTTCAAAAATCGATGCAAGAAAACCAGATGTAGTAGTCCATGGAAAAATGCAAAAGTAGCATTGATAATTGAAATTGCTTCACTCAGTAATTACAGTGTCTTGCGTACAGTGAGACAAAAAGTCATATAATACCAGGATTTGCAAACAGAAACGATAGAAATATGAAAGAAAGATACCAGACAGATCCAGTAATAGAAGGAGCAATAGTTCTAATAAAAAAAAAATCACATTCATAGTTAAATATGCTACCAATCATACCTGTCAAGTATACCCCATTATGTGGAACTCTCCTCATATTGAGTCTTAAAATGTTTTTCAAAGTTCCAAAGTGAAAAATTCATCAATGTTAGGAGTTGTTTCTAATATATTTGGTAAACAATAATGAATCGTATTAATTCATCAAAATTATATTTAATAAGTATAAAGCAACACATTTTAACCACCGTGTGAGCTTTCTATTTGAAGGTGCTTGAAAGCTGTTAGTAGGTGTTTCACATTTTACCTGTTTTTTTTCCATGTTATAACAGATAGTGTTCCACGGTTTATAGATGGAAGGATGAGAGCTACACTACCAATGCATGTAACCCCATATAAACTGCAGAATTTTGGGCACATTGTAGGTGCTGAGAAGAACCCTATTGGCTAACATCAAAGACTGAAACTATGCTAATTTCATGAGCTCAAATTGTACCCTGACTTAGGAATGGGGATCCATTCGCATCATGGTATTATAAGCCCAAAGGACTTGGAGAAATTAAACCAGGAAAATCTTAGATGCATACTATGGAAGGCCAGATCCTCATGTTCCCTTTCCAATAGCTTAGACCAGAACAGCTGTGCATGGCACACAAATACCTACATGTTATTCAGAGACCTGAGCCCCTGCTTGTCTATGTCCCCAAAATGTACCTGTCTGAGCTGATAATTTATAGAAGTAACATCATCTACTTGGCCTTTTAGGAGTATCATAAGCAACAATACAACAAAGTTTATTTGTTTTATATATTTTATTTATTTAAGTTTGTTGACTACATAGTACACTGATCACAACAGACCATTTGCAGGCACAACCCATCTGAAGAAATTCACAAAAAATAAAACTACTTCACAAATATCAAGTATTTTTGGTAACAAAGTTTGTGTGATGTGTAACTTACAGATGGTTTTCATTTACAAAGACATGGCAAGGGTATCCGGAAGCTGACTGAAGTGGAAGTTAGTGATGAAGAATGTGATGTACCGACAGTGGCTGACCTCTGTTGGGTGAAAAATTAGGGCTTCTACAGTTGGGAGCATGATAGACTGTAGTAGTACCAGCTTGTGAGCAGCAGTGTTCAGAGTAAGGCTCCCCAAGTCTAGAAAAGTCTGGAAAAAATATTGTTAGGCCACTGCATCTCTAATGAACTTATGATTTTCACTTTCTGCATCCTGCTGCTCTCTCCAACACAGTAGTCTTTTGCCAGATGTTATAGTCTGGTGTCCCAGTCCTTGTAGTGATCATGCTGTCTGGGCCTGTGTTTCTCTGCTTCTCCAAAATAGCTTTATATGCTGTTTTACTATATTCCCTACATATACTCTTCATCAGCTGCAACAGGATACCTACAATTCTGGATCAGCTAGGTCAGGACCACAAGTTCTGTTGTAATCTACAGTGGTGTAAACTGTACATTTACATTTAAAGCATCATATTCAGATTCTGAGGAAGTTACTATAATGTGGACTAAGAAAAGGCAAAGTGCCTTCACCAGGATGCCTTGTATTACATGTTCACAATGATGACACAGAGGTAGCTGCAAACAAGGACATACATTTCCTTGACCTATAGGCTTGTCATTTACTCATCTGAGGCTCACAGCATTATTCAATACCTCAGCAGATTCAACCTATGCCACCCTGACCTTCTATACTGGAGGAACATGCCTCTGTAGCAAACTCATCCATTACAGTAGTGACAGTTGAATCAGCAGCTCAATAGGCAGCACTCCGATGCAGAATTGTACATGGACAGTGCAGCATACCACAAATGTCTCCTCTGTCATATTAAAGTTATTTAAATGAGTTTACTTACTATTCCCAAAATGGTCTATGTCTAAGCAATAGTCAACAGTCTTGAACAGCAGTGCTGTGCTGGGGTAAAATGCATACTAAAGCTTTTTGCTGGTGGACCAATATCCAAATGATATTTAAATACCCATTGTTGCACATATGTACACAGTCACTGTAACACCACACTTTATGCAATTAATCACACCAGATGCAAACAGTAAGCTATTTAGTCCATAACATTGCTGTAGTCTGTAGTTCTCACATTGCTAACAATAATTTGCATCACAATATGCACAATGTTAATGCAACTGTGCTGTTTCATATGGATGTAGGACCTACACTGTGGACTAAGAGTACAAGATGAAAAGCTGTTTATCCAATCAGTTTTAGACATCAACAAATTCATTAATTTTAGCCTCCATTTTCACATAAAATGTGACAGTTAATAACTGAATACTCTGAACTCCTGTGTGGGCAAAAATTTAAAACAAGTTTGGTTATAGAATACATATTGTCATACATAGGTATATTACATGGATAGGCATCCCTACAGAAGGTCAATCAAAGGCAAGCATCTGGAAAGGATAGATCCAACTGTGACAGATGACAGTGATGTCCCCAAGAATAAGGAGCAGTGCTGGCATAAGCAGTCTTTTTTTTAAACAAAAAAAAATATTTTAAATTATCACTTATGTCATAGGCAATCAGTGTCTATATTAGATTGGTGAAATCTTTTTCCAGAGATGGCTTATTCCTCAACCCCTATCCATCGAAACTAACTTCTGCAAACACTGAAATTTTTTACAGGGTAAGTAACCAATTGGCCACTACCCCACCAAAACACACATCCCACTAAATCAAACCCACCCAAGTGGGGGGCTTCACCCCTACACCCCCCCACCTACATATACCAACTCTAAGATCGCAGTATGGTGGGGAAAAGGGCAAAGTTGTGGTGTTGGCCAATTGGTTACTTACCCTGTAAAAAATTTCAGTGTTCACTGAAGTTAGTTTCAATGGATAGGGGTCATGAATAAGCCATCAATGAAAGAAGATTTCAACGAGCTAATATAGACCCGGCAATCATAGATTTATGTAAATGGAAATAAACCACATTGGCATAATCCCAGCTGCAAGTATTTTACATCACAAACCATACTGACACAATCCTAGCTGGAAACATTTTACATCACTTATAATCTACCCAATCATTGTCAGTCAAATGATTAATAGCTCATTCAAGTGCTGCCTTCTTTTAAACCTCATTCCTCCCCTGTGTGTATTATTTCCACAATTCCCATTTTTTTCCTATGTAATTAGTCCTACCCTTTTTTAAAGATCTCAATTCCAGTTGTTTTATCTCTGTTACTGTATTCACTACTTCTAGTACAGTTGGTTTAGACTTTGATTTCCATTTTCTAGTAATCTATGTGACAATAGGAGGTGCTACCAGCCATGCCAGGGAGAGGTAAGGCAGTAGATGTATGACTTGTGCCAGCACAGCTAGCTGGAATTATGTAAATAATTGTATGTCATTAGTATACCAAACTGATTTGTACAGATGCTTGTGCTAAAAATGTATTTTTGAGCTTTGCCTATGCTGATTGTGTTAAAATGTGTCAATAGTGCACCCTGCTGAAATGAAGAGACATGTACATGTATTATGGTATCTGAATTAAATGTAAATGTTTTAATAGAGGATACTGGCACAGCAAAGGTTAACCACCTGGCTTATTTTAAGAAAAATAAGTGAAATTTAAATGAGCTGCTAAGTCACTGAAAGGCACCCCACAGTTCTGAGTAGGCCGAGAGATGGTAGGTCTGGGAGCAGCCATTAGCTGTTAGCTTTTGTAATGAAGGAGGGAATTATTGTAAATGGATCTGCCTCCTAGGCATTGCCATAAAAGCTCTAAATGTGTATTGTAGCAGTCTGCTAAAGTACTGTCTCAAACTTCAAAAGGAGACAGTGTGGGAACTGAGAGTCAGCTGGCCAGAAGAGGTCATTCTGCAAGTCATTTTGGATATTATATTTTATAGGGAGTAATCTCAGAGTATAGAGTACTCTGTTTGGGAGCCTGACTAGAAAGACTGCTCACCCACAGCATCTTGCCTTCCCCAAGTAAGTTATTAGGGAACAGTAAATTCTTCTAGATTCAGTCAGGAATACAGTGAAGCTTAGTTTAGAGATTGTTTTTCTTTATTTGTATGAGTCTGTCCATCAATGTTGTTTTCAATATTTTCTATGATTTGAACTCTGTGGTCTACTGTGAATATATATTCAGTATTTTCATGCTCCTTTATTATTTATTATTAAATATATTAAAATGTTTTATGGTGGATGATCTTTGTAGACAATACTTAACCATTGAGAGTACTTATATTTATTTGGGTGACACTGTGTGGGCCACTCCAGAAGGCCTAGCCATCCTGGTGAACTACTACCATTTGTATTAACATTAATATTGCACAGTATAATTGGGCACCCTTTGTTAGGGGCCTTAGAGTAGCTGATTGTGAATTGTCTGGTGGTAGTGATAACTACCTTATACTCTTGAGCAGAAGGGGGCACAGCAGGTAAACCTATGTCAGCCTTTTCCCACGTGTGTGTGTGTGAAAATTAAATTTCTGTGTGTGTGTGTGTGTGTGTGTGTGTGTGTGTCATCTACTTGAGACAGGAATACTAAGTACTGGGTTTACAGAGAGGGTGCTGGAGGACTTGGCTTGGACACTCGGCTGAGGACCTAACTCTACAGCTCTACCAATTGGGAGTCTAATTGGGAATCTGGTGGGAGACAGATATAGAGACATCCAAACCCTGGGCTGAGTATGTTCCCTGTGTGCTCTTAAGGAAAATTGTACTTCATGCAAAGAGGTATGCATCTGGACATACTGAGTGTATCCATTTGTATTCCAGGTGCACTTCCCTCTGCAGTGTCAGTGGTGAGGATTCAGGCTCATTGACTACTGGCCCAGCATGGGGATTACACATAGTGGTGCCCATCACATATTGGCAGCAGTGGTGGGAGTCAAAATTGCTTTTTTTGCCAATAACCATAATTAGATTAATCAAGGCTTCACTATGTCTAGACAATTCCAATTCTTTGTCATAGCTCAGAAAAATCATTTCCCTAGTTACAGCAATTTGCTCACCCAGTATCTCCAACAGAGTAGTCTGCATGGAATCTTTAAAGTCTGCCAATGCATTACAATCCAGAAAATATGTTCCCAGTTACCTCTTTCTTCCCCATCACATCTGCAACATTTACTGTCTACCTGAGGAAAAATTCTCTGGAATCTACTTGGGATATAAAATATAAATTTAAACATTTCCAATCAAAAATCCTAAATCTTCTCAATTTTGTTGCATATTTGGGACAAATACATATATCCCCTCATTGTTTCTTTGAGAATTGCTTATCCAGTCTCTGTTTCCAATCCTTTCTGACCTCCTCTGATTGATTCTTATAGTTATCATGCAATATTTTGTATGCTCTGCTAATTATTCATTTTTTAACAGCATCTTGTGTTCTAGATTATACTAAAAACTCTACCAGTGCTGGTCTTTCATTTAGAACCCTTTCTTTTTTCTTTGCCAATACTCTGATATCAGTCCTTGTTAGGGAAGGCAATTTGTAACCTGCAACCCAAATAAATTATTGGCGTCTTCCCATTCTGTTACTTGCCCCTCTCTAGTTATTTGCTCCCAATACTTTGGTTCCTTTTCTCCAATAAATTCCAGCCCCCCCCCCTCTTGCCTATTGTCTGTATTCCTAATTGCAGTTATCCCTATAGGCAGAATATCATTTCTGCATCCCCATGTTGGCTTAGTTCTGAGAATACTTTCTGCCACTTTTTGAATATAATATTCTGTATGATTATTGTTATTCTCCTTAAAGATCTGCATCCAAAATCTTGTTTCTTGAGCTTCCCCTTGTTTCATCACCATCCCATTCCACTTTGAATTATAGGTTTCTGCTTGTGCTATGCATAGGAGCTTTAACTGTGTAGCTCTGAAATACCCTTTTATATTGGGTAATCCCTATCTGCCTGTTCTATTGGAAGAATCAGCTTATCCAACTTGAATTTTGCCATCTTTCTCTCCCAGATAAAATCCTTCAGCTCTTTATTAATTGCTATCCACAACTTCTCCTCTGGTTGATAAAAATATGAAAAAAGAACAGCGGATGGAATGGAAGACCAGTGAGCAAATACTAAAAGCTGTCAACCTCTGAGGGAGGCCAAAATGACTGCAGATAAATCCAGCAAGTGTAAAAAAAACAAAATGAGCAATAAAAGCCAGATGTTTTATTCAGGATTTTCAGGATTTACTACTTTCATTCCTAACAGGAATTTCACCAGAACTGAAAAGGGCTGCATACATCACTTCGTTATATACAGGTCTTCTTAAAAGTACAGTGTTATAAATACATAAACAAGTAAACAATAGTGAAAGCAAATGAACAAAAAAAAAAGTCTGTCCATAAACATGTCTTAACAACCAATGATGGTCTACTGTTGTTGCCTTGCATAATAGTTTAATGCAAATAAAGAAAGTAAACTTTAAAAACATGTACCTCTTTCACTAGTGTGTTCATCTTCTTCAGGCACTTGATAGTAATAATGTTATCAGGAGGGTTATGGAATTTGAATGCAGGTAGGTAGTGTTTGTATTCCTGTTGTTCCTTTACAATTTTCTTATTTTTCCTAGCCAAATTCTGTTTGCATTTGTTGTCAATGCATAAAAAAATATTGTTGAAAAGATTTCTGTATTCTGAAAACAGCAAATCACTTTCAATAGCATTTTTAAAACCTCCGCTTCTTTGAGTAAATTCTCAATAGCCATGGTGCTATAGTTAATAATCAGACCAATGAGTTCTACACCAAAATGGTTAAAAGCAGTAATAAAGTCCTGAAACATAAAATCATTCTCATTCATCCTATAGGGAACTTGTATAGTCTGAGTCCTTTGGTAACAATTCCCAATTTACTGCATTCCTATAGATAAGCATTGTCAACCTGCAAATATTTAATCTTCTGTAACTTTTTCAAAGCAGGAAAATCTGTTCTTTAAGAGAACTATTGTAAACTTGACCTTTAGTAACCTGTCCATTTGGTGATTTAACCAAGCTCAAAATTAAGATTAACGTCTTCTTGTGGTACAGTATGATTCAAATAAGAAACAGTACCTGTTGCAATGTTCTCTTGTCTCCATTCTGTTGGTCTGAGTAAGTACTTAGGGTTTCGTGTATAGGGGTGGATCTGTTATAAACAATTGGTTGTTCCTTCAAATAAAAATATGCCTGACATCTGTATAGTACTAAAAGGATTAAAAACATTTTAACTGCTTGTATCTTACTATCCATACCCATATGACAGAGCTTCCAATTTCTTAGTTTTTGTATTATCTTTTGTTTAGTCTCTTCCCACATATCCTTAGCTGCCACACCAGAATTATTTATAATCCATAATCCTAAATACTTAATTTTATCACGTCCCCAAAAATATGGATATTGCTGAACCAATTTGTGTATGGGTACATAATTTACTGCTATTGCCTTTGTTTTAGCTTCATTAATTTTCTATCCTGAAAAGATTTGATACTGTTTCAAAATGTTCCACAATACTGTAACATCCTTTGCTGATTTTGTCAGGTATAAAATATATCATCTGCAAATAGCGCCAGCTTTTCTTGACTACCATACCAATTTCTGAATCCCTTATTTTTTTTTTTTGCCAATGGTTCTAAATATAATGCAAATAACAAAGGGGAAAGAGGACACACCTGCCTGGTTCCTCTGCTCAAGCAGAAATTATCATAGAGGACAACACCTACTTTATTTTTTACCTCTGATCTCTTATATATTCTCCTAATTAACCTCATAATTTTATCAGGGAATACAAATGCTTCCATTACCCTGCTCATAAGGTCCCAGCTTATGCTGTCAAATGCTTTCTCTGCATCAAGCAAACCAATAACAGTGGTATTTTCTTACATTATGCTTCCTTCTGGATCATCAATGCTCTGTTAATGTTGTCAAATGCTTGCCACCCCTCCACAAAACCACATTGATCCATATCTATCAATTTTGGCATCATGTTTGCCATTATTTAACACATTATAGAAATAAATACTTTATAATCATGGTTTAATATTGAAATGGACCTGTATGAAGCTGCATCTGATGAATCTTTACTCTCTTTAGGTATTACAGCTACCATCAATTTCTTCCATGATGTTGGTACTTCTCCTCCACTTAAAATACTGTTAAACAAAACCTTCCAGATCTTTATCAGTTTTTCCCTCCTAGCTTCCCAACTTCCACAGGAATACCATCTATTCCTAGGGACTTTCCTGTTGATTGGTTATACATCACAATTTTTATCTCATCTACTCCTATCCCAACTGTTAGTAATTGAGCCTCATCTACTCTAACCTTGGCATATTTAATTCTTCCATAAACATTTCCATTTGTACCTTTTCTTGATTTCTATGTTTCTCTGTTTTATATTAACTTTCATAAAATTTCCTAAATATTTCTAATACCTGTACAGGCCCCCCCAGACACATCTTCACTGCTGCAAATCAAATTGTAGTCCGGACCTATAAGTAATATTCCTTGCTGAAAGCATATTATTTTTCCCAGTATTTTCTTAAGCTCCTTTATAGCAGTTATAGGTGGAATATAAATACATGTCAATGTAATCCTCCTCCCTTGCCATTTGCCCCTTAGTACTACATATCTACCATTATTATCATTTTATTCTCTTCTATCACTATTAAAGCTCCTCTTGCAATTAATATAACTATTTCTTTTTTCCTTTGACCCAGGTATTCCACTGCATAACCATCCTGAAAACCTTTATCAAATTCACATGTTCAGTTCTTTCCAATTGTGTCTTCTGTAGCATAGATATTTGCACTTTACATTTTTAATATAGTTCACTACTCTTTCTTTATTTTATTTATCTGTGAGACCATTGACATTTAAATACATTACGGAAAGCATCATTGTATTGAAAGGATATTGTTCCTACTTTTTATGTATTATAGTTTTTTGTTAAATGTCTAGTTCCGGCTTTTGTGTTACATGCACTGTTTGGCAGGTTGAACTTTTATACAGTTGTTTCTTGTCATATCCATTTGAGCCTATGTCAAATATTACAAACCTTTTTATTTTATTGAAAGATCTCAGACAAAAGAAAACAAAAACACCCCATACCCCCCAAAACCTACTTAACTTAATACTAACACACAAAACTATGTACACCGTCAAATATTGATGTTTTAGTTTCCTAATAGGAACAAATGTTCCAAACTGACAGCTACACTCACATACTTGATTTAACCTAAAAGAAAGGTTATCCATGATAATTAAGTATGATGAAATTCAACTTGGCAAGTTGAGTCAAGAGTCGGAAGAGATTCACCAACTCATTTTAAAATATATTTTATTTGAGCAGTTTAGAACACTGTATGATGCTATTCTTTCCAGAGTGCATAAAAATATAATGATTTATTTTCAGAGAAAAAAAAAGAAAATTGGAAAGAGATATTAAACAATATCACAATAAAAAGGTGTACCCCACAACACACATTATTCCCCTTAGTGTTAATACTAAAAAAGTGTTTTTTTTTTTTCTGATGGGGATCACCCCAATGCAGGTGAGCATAGTAGAAGGGACAGAGGAGGTATACCATTCTCAGGTTCTAGGGACATAGATGTTTTCACAGATGTTTGCCAGGATTTTTGAAACCTCAGCTGGTCTGAGAGGTTAGTGATGAGTCATTCAAAGCACAGCTATGACCCAGGACAGAAGCCGCAGAGGTCTCCATATTACAAACATCAGAAAAGGGGAAGGGGGCAGAGGAAGACTTAAAGATGGTATTATTATTATTTATTTATTTTATTTAACATTTGTATACTGAGAAAGTCTGACTTGGAGCAAAGCCAATTTTCAGTGGAGGCCCGGTGAGAAATGCTGCAGATGTATGTCTTTGTAACATGTATTATCAATTCCTATGAAGGGGTATAATATATACAATTACACTTCAAGGTTGTTTACAAAGGAACTTTTTTTTTTGGTCCTTTAACATTTCAAATTTCTTTCTTCCGGACAGGTTGATATTGCTGATTCCTTGGTTGAAGTTAAATTATTTATTAGGAAACTTAATCTTAATGTATTCTTCCATAAAAATTACAGTGGGGACAGTACAGGATTTTGACATGGGGGTAAGTTAATTAGAAAACATATTACCTTCAACCCCCCTACACGCCCCACAGTACAGGTGTTTGAAAAGGTGGTTATGGAGGACATTTACAAAACTTTTACCAACAAGAAACATACCTGTTACAATCTTACCAAGGAAGAAAAACTGTTATTCGATCAATTAAGAAAGGACAAAATGTTTTGCTTTGTACAAACCTGATAAAGGCGGCAGAACGGTTATTTTTGATACACTGGATTATTCCAACACCATGTTAGAGCTATTACAAGATGAGGATACTTATACCCCTGTTTCTAGAAATCAGATACATATAAAATCAGACTTAGATATTCATTCAGAAAATCATTGCAAATCTTTTATTACCATTAATAATTCTTATCCTTCAGATATTGATAAATTATGTATACTCCAATCAGCTTGTAAAACTACATCTCACATAAATGGAGAATTTTTACTTGGAGATTTTTGAACATATCATTCCTTACTCTATTGAAAGTCAACAAGATATCTTAAGAAAACGTTTTATGCTGGAGATGTAAAAAAATTATTAATGCGGATTGGGCACACATATTTTATGATTGTCATCTTTTAAAGAAATTTTGGGATGACATCAATAATTTCCTACAAGCTATCTTTACAGATAATTTTAAGGTAGTGAGCACTTTTGTAAATAGTTATGTTTATTCTTGTTTTTGTATCAATATTTTCTATTTTTATCTCTTGTATCAAAAAATCTTATCAATCATTTTATAACAGTTGTATGTTTTAGTTTTGATCTTAATAAAAAAAAAATATCAGAAAAAAAAAGAAATCAGATACATATAGCTTACCATAGGATTGATTCATACCTTGAGCAATATTTATTAAATCAACATATTGATGTAGATATATATCACTTTCTTTCTAATCCAAATCCTATTATAGCAATGATTTTTGGTATCCCAAAAATCCACAAGGAAGTCCTCCAGCCCCCATTTAGGCATGTAGCTTCTGCTACTGGGTCTATGAAGTATCCATTAGTTGTTCTTGTTGATAGGTTGACCAAATATGTATATGATGTGGTACTATACCTTTATCAAAGATTATTGGGACTTCCTAGGTCATTTGAAACATTATTCCTTGAAGGAAAACCTGATTTTTTAACTATAGATGTGAAAGACCTGTTCACGGTTATATCCAAGAATGAGGGCTTAGAATACTTCCACTATAGTCTGATGCACTGGTCCAAATTATAGTCCCACTTTGGAATTAATATCTCTAGTTTTAGAACACAATTATATATATTTTGAGGGGGAATTTTTTCCTCAAATAAGAGGTGTGGCTATTGGAGCATCCTGTGCCCCTGCCTTTGCTAATTTGTTACTGTTGGGCTTGGAAAAACAGTTTACACTTGACAGCCCTTTTGCAAATAAATTGCATTTGCACATCAGATTGTTGGATGATGTATTTGTCCTTTGGGGCAGTGAAGTGGAGGAAATCAATTCCTTTACTGAATATTTGAACAGTTCCACCGATTTTTTGCAATTCACATTTTCACATATTTATGGAATAGAGAATGAATCCATTACTTGGACACCCTCATTTCACACACTTCCACAGGTTTTAAATCCCACAAAATATAAAACAACCTTTTTGTAATTCTTATCTGCACTTTACAAGTTGCCACCCTTTATGGCAGAAAAAGAGTTTAGTTAAGGGGCAAGCCATTACGGTGGCTCACCTGACATTCCAGAAGGAGAATGTGAGGGATGTGCTATGTAGGTTAAAGGAAATGATTTTTGCTAGGGGCTGTCCAGGGCCCCTCCTGGATAGTTTGCTGTTGGATGTTTACAGTGAATGGGGGAACAGGTATAAACCACTTTTAGGAACCTGGTCAACCACTATACCATGACCTGATGAACACAAGTGCGGTAACGCACTTATTGTTGAATACAGTCAAGTCTCCAAAGAAATCAAAGAAATTATCAAAAAGAATTGGTGTATATTTAAAACTAATCTTGATTTATTTTCAGTTGTAGGAGCAGAACCAGCATTTATTTCTAAAACAGCCCTTAATTTTAAGAAATTGATGGATAACAAACGTTCTGCCTATTCCAAGACCTCCAAGGGCACTATTAAATACGATCATTGTAACCAATGCATTTACATCACTAAGAATCAGGTGGTAGAGCTAGGCAACTTTAAGAAAACAAAGGCTACTTTTCTTGAAGGTAGTTTTACCACTCCCAGGGTGGTTTACCTAGCAATTTGTGCGGGATTCCCTGCATTTTATGTTGGCAAAACTGAATGTGCCTTTAGGACACATATTTACAATCACACACATGATATTACCAACAAAAGTGACAATATATAATGCCTTATACAGACGTTCTATCCAGTGCAATGGTTTTAGTAAGTTTTATTTTGTTATATTAGAAAAGATCACACTAGATCATAGAGGAGGGGGCTGGAAGAATTTCATAGAAATACGTGAATTGCATTGGCAACTTAGACTGGGGGCTATTTTTCCACCTTGGTTGAATGACAATGTTTCTATTGCACCAGTTTTAAATTTCACAGGTAATCAACTCTAACTTTTGTTTTAAATTTCAAATTCAACAATTTAAGCTTATGTGTATTCTAAATACAGTTCTTGTATAGATTTTTAAATTTTAATACTCTTGTGTATCAGTGTTTGTGTATGAACTTTTGCACATTCTTTTAAACAAGAGCTTGCCATAATGCATTATGTGTCTGCCATTATGTCTCTGGCCTTTAAATAGAACCTGTATCCAATTAATCAATTAACCAATCACCAATGAAACATATGTTATCTTTATTTAATGGCTTTGTTTTGGGCCAGCATTATTCTGATGATGTCTCTTTTTTGAGATGAAAATGCTCAATGCTGTTAAACTTTTCCTTTTAGGTTAATTCAATAAAAATCTTCTGAACCATTCCTAGACACTCCATGGCATTGATTTTACTTGGATCTCAGTCTCATATTCACCAGCCTTTTCTTCATTTCAACCTGTGCATTTTGCAGTTTTATCACCTCATCTGAATATCTGTTTAAAGCTTCTTCAATTTTTTTCCAGCCTTTTGTTATTTGAGTTGATATACTCTTGTCAGTGTTTTTTTTTTTTTTTTTTTTTACCAGATCTGTGTGAAGTTGTCTTATGCCTTATCTTTTCTCTAGGTTACTGGAAGTCATGTCTGGGAACTGTAGTGCTTTTTGCTGAACAGCTGCAGTACTTTTCCCAGTAGGGTTGCCACCTTTCATTGTGGCTAAAACTGGAGCGGGCCACTCCCCTCGCACTGTCCGTAACCCTACCCATTTCCACCCCATTTTACGATGTCATCACGATGCCAGCCTATGGGGAATACCCTCTTTTTCCATTCCTGATGCCTCTTTTGGCTGATTTACTATGCTTTTCTGAAAAAAAGCATAGTAAATCTGCTGTTTTAACAAACTCCGATAGTCTGTTTCTTTTTTGAAACAGAATACTGGAGTTTGTACGGTGTTTTCTGGACTACCAGAGAATCAGTTTGATTTCTGGATAGTCCAGAAAAAAAAAACAATATGTGGCAACCCTATTTCCCAGTCAGTTTTCTTCCTCACCTTTTGTAGCTTCAGGCCCTCTGTATTTTTTTCCTGGCATCCAGGCAGTGCACTTACTAGCCAGCTACTAAAATTTATCCCGAAAGACAAAGGTCCACTGGCCTTCTCTGCTGAGTTTCTGTTTTCACACTGGGAGAGCTAGAATGAAGCTCTCAATGTACAGCCATCTTGGAAGCTTAGCATAAGCCTTCTTGACCTGTCCTGGAGATGGCCAGAACAGTTGAAATACCCCATAAAGACAGAATGTGTACCTCTTGCACAAGCCCTGGGTTTGTATAGCCATTATGGCTGGTTTATTTTTTTGTTTTGCCATTAAAGATAATTGTTGTTGATGTGGTTCAGAGATTTGTTTCTGTTTCAATAAATAAATAAGTAAATAAATAATGATCATGAGGAAAATCAGAAGGTGTTCCATGAGTGGCAGCAATGTCTTGGGTAATATTGCCATGAGTAGTGTATGTACCAAAATGTGATATGTATGTGTATGCAAAGGCAGTCTTATAGTTCTCATTAAATAGTAAACATATCATTTATATGCAGATGTCCAATGCTGCATCATTCTCCTACCTAGCTGTACTGTACAGTACATCTGTCCTGAAAATGTACGTAGAACATGTGTTACTGCACATCCTTGTTGCTATCACAAAAATAAAGTTATAAGCACAGTATATTTTGCCTAAACTTCACTGTATATTTCTGTACACTGCATGATGATTATTGCAATAGACGTGTACAGTGACTAAATAGTGATATGCATTCCCTCTGCCTATAGGCTACACAGTAACAGGTCCAGTAGAGTGCTAAATCTAAACGTCACTATACAGCCTTAATGACTACATATTGTGTGACATTATCCATAGTAACTGTGAGTGTATGTATGTGTGTGTGTGTGTATATATATATATATATATATATATATATATACACACACACACACACACACACACACCCACATACCACACACATTAACCTGTTAAATGGATAAATATAGCTATACATCCCCACTGCTTGTATGCTGGCTTATGACATGCATGGTAAATTTGTATATTATACATAACAGACATCTCACAAAAAAAATTTAATTAATTAAACACTTTTTTCCATTTATATCAAAGACTTCATTAGAATTAACATACAAAAGAATGAACCACATTTAAATAATATCAATTCATATCACATAATAGTAAACAAGCAATCCTTATTCATTTAATACAATTTTATTCTTTAATATACTTAAAAGAAACGGACTCATTTAAACATGGTGGTTGATCTACTTCAAGTTGCAACTGCCAATATAATTCCCTTTCTTTCAGATTTATTAACAGGTTGTAAAATAAAAAAAACGAAATTTGTTAAAATCTGTGCTTATATTACTTTGCTTTGCTAAAGCATTAGTGGAGTTCAAGTTATAATTGCATGATTATGCTGGGAAAGTCAATCTTTTTTTTTTGTTTAGTCTATAAAAAATGTTGGACATAATAGGCAAATGGCCATATAGATAATACCAAAATATTTCAATTATAGTGACTGTTACAGTCATATATATAATGTTATCAGAATCTATTATTAAAAAAATCCAGTATTAACATATGTACATTGTTTTCAGGCCCCACAATGAAACATACCTATTTTCTGTTGCCCACCTCATTTCTTATTCCCTTCTCAAATCTACTTTTGATGCAGAAATGGGAACTGCTACAGCTTTCATTGCTACACCAGAGTTTTGTTTATAATAGTCACCATCAACATAAAGAAATGAAAGGCAAGAACTATATCCATTATTTCACATATAATATCCACTTGATCTAATTAGAAAAATCTCAGTTCTAATATTATACCACAAAACTATTCTATTTCAGTCTGTTGCAGAATGACAGTGAATCAATCATTAATATCAGCAGTAATCAGATACAATTCATCAGAATATTCTTTTATCCTTAAAATATCTAGCAGATATCAAGAGTCTCTTAAAAGTTGCGGAAACAATTGTATATGTTTTAACATTGAATCTATACATACTGCTAATAGTTCAGTTTTATTACCATTAGCTCAAGTAATTGGTCTTAATGGAGGGTCTCTTCGGATACTGCTGCAGTGCCCTCTCCCATCCTCCACCCTCCTAAATTTTTATGATTTGTTGCTAAGGTTTTATTTATATGCACATTTTCTTTCAGAGCTGTAGCCTCTATTATTTATTTGGCATCAATGTTCTGATGGGCTTGGTGCCCACACCACTGATTTTCTCCACTGTCAACTCAAGCTTTCAACAGTCTAGACATTCGGAAGGTGCCTTTAAGCTTTGGAAGTTGACAGCCTGTGATATCCTAGGCAGGATATAACCCATATACCGTAGGATGATCTGTTTGATCATCTACAGTTTTCTTCTACATCACAGGCCAGAAAGCATTCATCAAGTTCTCCTGTGTCAAATTGCAGATTTTGAATGCTGTTTTAGAAAGAGAGTTCATTTTTGGCAGTTCCTCAGCAGAGGCCCATAAACATTTAGAAGAAAGCGTTAAGTTAATGCAGGGATTGAAACATCTTTTTCTTTCACCAGTCCATAAATACAACAAAAAAAATCCAGCTAGTCCTGGTCCTTTCTTCATGAAACCTTTCAAACCAGGCCTGTCTTACTCTTCTATCAAGATATTTCTATTGACCATCTCGGCTTGTCTGCCATCTGATTCATCTCTTCCTTCTTTGTTCTGAGTCATGCAATTCTTGAAAGTGGTTTTATATCTTAGACCTCCTAGAAAGCAGGTGGCTTCTTCTTTGGGATCTTAATTTTGTGTGGTGTAGCTACTCTTACCTCTATTTGAACCTGCAGTTAGCTCTTCCTTAAAGTTCTATGCTTGGAAAAGAGCTTTTTCATATTTCTCTGAATTCAGCCAGGAGAGTCTCTGACTTGATGGCCCTCATTTCTGCTCAGCTGTTTTAGGTCTTTCATAAAGATGGAGTGACTCTAAAACCTAATCCTTCATGTATGTCCAAAGTTGTTTTTGAGTTTACTTTTACTCAGTCTGTTCACCTACTTGTTTTCTTTCCCCAGTATAAGAACAGAAGAGAAAGAATTATGCATTCCACGGACATCCCTAGACAACTTAGATTGCATCTTGATAAGACAAAAGATTTCAGACTGTCAGATTAGCTTTTTCTTTCCATTGAAGGTAAGAAGCAAACCATATCTAGATGGCTATCTCCAACTATTCAGGTCTGCTACTAGCAGGTTGAAAAAAGCACCCATCGGAATGCTAAGACATACTCCACTAGAGCTTTGGCTACTTTTGGGGCCTTTTGGAAAGGTGTGACATTAGAGCTATACTAATGGCATAAACCTGGTCCTCTGTACATACTTTCACTAAACACTAGAAAACTTGCTTTTCTTCCATAGTCCAGATAAGATTTGCTAGATCTGTCCTACAGGGGCTTCTGGTCTCTGGTCTTAATTTCTTCACCTTTTCTTTATAAGCTTTGGCAATCATACCATATAACTTTATGCAACTGCAGCAGTGATCTAATGATGGACATAGTACAATTGTATAATTAAACTTACCATAAGAGTAGATATCAGACTAGATCACTGTTGCAGTGCTAACTCCCTCCCTCTGTTCTTCTATTTGTTTCTCTGCTGTTTACCTCTGGCTGGGGTAGGGTCCCATATACATTTGTCCCATTGTTTCTGGCATGACATAAGATGACACAGTTTGTCTTATCAAGATTTGACATATCTCACACCACAAGTTCCAGGGCAGATTAATTCACTCAGTTTAGTACACAGACTGATTTATTAAAATAAAAAAAAATAACTTCTGCAGTAAAAATTAACAGCAAAACTTCAAACTCTTTTACCATTAAGAGCAAAGCCTATTCAGAGTACATCTTTCTGCTGGTGGTAAGCATACACTTAAATACATGCATTTAATCAATTAAATAATCATCCAATTAAGAATTCACTAAAAAGCCAACTAAAAAGGTTAACTTTTAATATTTTTTAACCTTCTTACATTAAATGCTTCCAAGAGAATTCCCTATTCAAACCTCTTGGAAACATTGTATCATATTTTAAATTAAATACCAATTCCTTCCTTCTTAAATGCTCCTTAATTTTTTCATCAGTACTAAACCTAGTATTTACTTGTTCCAAAACAGTTGCCTGCAATCCCTGTAGGTCTCCATTATGGTGTTCCTTAAAGTGCATAGCTCCAGGACTCTGAAATCTTTGCTTCTTGATGTCCCTTATGTGCTCTTTTAATCTTGCAGCACAACTTCTCTTGCTTTCTCCCATATAAAGTAATCCACAAGGACATTTTAAACTATATATAATTTTTTCACTATTACAAGTAAAGCTACCTCTTCTATCAAATTTTTTTTCCATTAATGCTTTCAAAACTGTCAACTATGTGTTTGCATATTGTGCAATTGTCACATGGAAAAGTTTTATATCTCACTATATTATTTTCTATATTTTTTTGGTCT
The DNA here is from genome assembly GCF_019279795.1 of Protopterus annectens. NCBI lineage: Eukaryota > Metazoa > Chordata > Ceratodontiformes > Protopteridae > Protopterus > Protopterus annectens. Next base: position 532,178,121 of record NC_056737.1, on the reverse strand, counting down.
CTCAAAATTTCTATGACTCTGATGAAGCCTACTGTATGATGAGGCGAAAGCGCTTAGTCGTTGGTTTTACTGTTTAATAAACAGTGACTTGATTTTACTTCATGGTTTGCGATCAATTTTTTATTTTTTCAGAAGTTTGCTTAAATACCATTACTTTCCTTGTCATTGTCTGTGTGGAAATGCTAAGTGTTTCACAGCTGCCAAAGCTGTAAAACACCTCCTGCTCCTACACTTTTTTTTTGGAACTAGTGCACTGTGGCATGTAAAGCTCCATGCACTACAAAGAATTATGATCAAGACTGACTAACCACACTCCACTTGTTCTGTGTTCCCAAAATGGATGTCAAGAATCATCTCAAGCTTTACTTAGCTCTGTTCTCAAAGTGAATTTATTGACATCTGTGTCCCAAACACATTATAAATTAGTTATAGTAAGACACCCAATTATAATCCACTGTGTTGGAATTGCAGTTTATGAACATGCTTTAGAAACTGGTGAGAAGTGTATTTTCATGTTTTAGGTACCAAAGTATTTATAGGAGATATTTGTAAAGACGACATGAGAAATAATTTAGAATTAACTCATTACAGCTGAGTGCACCTCCAGACATTTCTGCAGTTACCTCCTACTGCTCCTCTAGGTGTCAAATGTTGCTTGTTCATATTTGCATTAATAATTCCAAAACCATGCTACATACAAAGTATCAGAGTATTTTATCTTGAAGCATACTTGATGGCATACACAACTGTATTGATATTTGGCCTCTGTCAATGATTATTTGTTTGAACAGTAAGGTGATAACTTAATTTTTAAAAGGCTCAAGCCACACCTACTGAGAGTTAAAGGTACCCACTCAAAAGAGCTGTGCTGGAGGGAATGAGGAATATCTGCAGCAGATGACTTTGGTGGCTAGTATATTGCTAGGACTCCTTTTTAAAACCTGTGATGCTGAAGCATTGGAATAAACAAGTATTTTAAGATGAAAGCAATAAAAATAAGGCCATACTATACTTCTTTATGACAAATGTCTTTATGGTGGTCAACACATGGTGCAGTAAATGATGCAGTCACAAGATCTCATACAAAATTGGCCAGCATGCAAATCAGGTAGGCTTCATCCGAGTAAGAAAAAGATATTGATTGGCCAACAGCACAAACAGCAGTGGTCAGAAAAGGCTGCAAGGTCAATAGTGGATAGACCAAAGACAAAGTTGACTGGAGTGAAACCACAAGTGCTCAAGGAAATCCAGTGGGATCTAGCACCTCTGGAAGAAGAAGAAGTAGGTGGGGCCAAAGAAGAAGAATGGCAGCATCTCAAAATAGCATATGTGAAGACCACAGAACAAATATGCATCTGAGCCAGGTATGGAAATAAAGTACAAAAGGAAAGTTGATAGTATAATGCAGAATTCCTGGAAGTTATCAAAAGAAAGAATGAATGCAGAAAACAAATAAGTGAGAAAAATAGGAAAAGATGGGCAAGGCTAAGAAAGAATACTGGTTGGCTAATAAAGAGTCGAAGAGAGCAGCCACAATAGCAGACAACAAGGAATTAGAGGCATTCTATCAGCTTCTAGAAAGTGATTCAGCAGATAGCATAAAAGAACTTTATCAGGTTGTAAGGCAAAGATAAAGAAGATAATTGCCTGACAGCATTCAGAAGGGATACCAGCAACAACCGATTCTCTAGTCCTTAGGACACCAATGGCAGATGGACAGGTTGCTTCCAACAGCTTCTTAATGAAAAAAAAAAACTACAGAAGCTATACTGCCCTATGCACAGCCTACAGTGAAAGAAGAAGAACCCACCCTACAAGAAGTAAGAACAGCACAAATTAAAATGAAGTCAGGGGAAACCTGCAGGCTTAGATGAATTACAGCAGATATGATCAAGATGTTGGATGAATTAGTGGAGAAATGGATCCTGATGGTGCTCATAGCAGTACATAGAGAAAGTGGCATCCCAGATGACTGGATAATAGGCATTACAGTCTCTTTGTACAAGGCATTCACAACTGTTGGCAGTATAGAGGTATCAGCTCTTTAAATACAGCAATAAAGTGCTGGACAGGGTGAATGATAAATGAATACTCAGTGTAGTGGAAGGTAAGATGTGAGATGTACAATTCAGATGAGGATGCTGTACAACCAACCTGATGTTAGCAGTGAGGCAAATAGAGAAGATGCTAGATATGAAAAGAGAGTCCTACTGGACATTTGTAGACTTAGAGAAGGCATATGACAGTGTCCCAGGAAAGATGGTTTGAAGTGCAAGCTATTTACAAATTTCCAGTGACATAGGTATGAACAGTGTTCAGTGTTATAGAGAGTTTCCTAGTGGGAGTGGGGGTGCATCAAGGTTCAGCTCTGAACCCACTGCTTTTCATACTGGTGATGGACTATATTAGCAAGCAGGTTAAAGGGGACAGATCACCAAAGCTACTGTAAGCAGATAATGTTGCATTACAGTCAGACTATGAAGAGGTACTTCAGGAGATGAATGGAGAATGGAATACAAAACTAATGACATATAGGATGAAACTGAGTAAAGGCAAAAGAGTTGTCATGGTAGTAAATGGGATAAATCAGAAGAAGTTGAAAATCGAGATAGAAGGGAAAATAATGGGACAAGTTAACAGCTTCAAGTATCTGGGAGAAGTGGTTGAGAAGAAGGGAAGTCTGAATGAGGAGATCAAAGCTAGAATCAGTGGGGCTGCAGACAACTGTTATAGAGTGTTACGGGTAGTATGTGACAGACATATGCCACAGAAGCTGAAATGTATGATGCACAAGACTGATACAGCCACTATGTCTGTATGATACAGAAAACTGAACAGTGAAGGCAGAGCAATTAAAGATGCTAGTGATGATGAAGGTAAAGTGCCTGAGATGGATGGAAGGATGCACACTGTGAGATAGACAAAGAACTAATGAATCAGAATGGAAGCCAAAGTAGCTGCAATTGCAGAAAAGGTCAAACACAATATATTACAGTAGTTTGGACACATGTAGGAAAGCAGAAGACAATTTTGTGAAGAAGGTTTGGGAAAGACAGGGAGGAAGAGAAAGGGAATGAGGATGGCCAACAAAGAGAATGATGAGTTGCATGAATGAAGACGTGACAGTCAGGAATGATTGTTGAAGATGGTAGGAGAGTGGTATTGAATCAAGAGAGGTGGTAACAATTGAATAAATCACCTGACCCCATGTAGAAAACAGGAAAAAGGGGGCTGCTGCTGCTGCTGATGAAAGTATCATTTCTGAGTTCTTGTTTTAACACTGATTTGTGTATGATTATTAATTGATTGCATGCTTGCATTTTTTTTCACTTTTGATTTTAAATATATGTGCTATTAACTCATATTGTGATCACCTGATACATTTGCATTTTTTTTCACTTTTGATTTTAAATATATGTGCTATTAACTCATGTTGTGTTCACCTGATACATTATTTAAATCAACAGAGTGTTGTGTGGCTGTTTCAGTCAATCTGAAAAGTATTCCTGAAAATAACAAAAACTCAGTAATACTGTTAAACTCTATGTTCTTTTTAGCCATATTTCTGTTTTTTAGCACTGATAAAGGGAAATTTTACTCAGTACTGCACAACTTTGAGATACCCTGTGTTACTATTATACAGTGGGCACATTTTACCTTCCAGTGAAGTCTGATGCACTCCAAGCAAAAGTTACATCATGTTAAATCCCAGTGTCACCAGCAAGTTCTATAGCTACACTGAAAAGAGGTTAGTGCAGCTACTGAACACTGCTAAAGTAATGGCCATTGTGTTTTCCTCACAGTGAACTGGTAAAACATCTCATTAGTTTTTCAGTATAACCATATGCCCCTCTGGGGGGAAATGTCTGTACCTTTAAGTAACAAATACTTCAGACCATCACCTTTTGAAGAAAACATGTCATTTTTGATTTGTGCTTCCACTTATAAGATGGCATAAGTTGCAGTGACGATGTACAGCATTTATACAGATGACTTTGGTGGCCAGTAAATTTCCAGGACTCCATGAGACATATATGTGCTGCTCCTAGTCCCAGATGAATCATATCATTGCAGTAACACAGAAAGGGAATGAAGTACTTCTCACACAATTATTTTAAAAAGGTAGGATATTTCTTTTAAAAATCTGAAATTATATAATGGCAGTGCACCATGTCAGGGTTTTGGATAAAGAATAATTACTCACAGTGTGTCATAATTAAGGTTGCAATTGTGCATTCTGTTATCCATACATTTTCTGATAACCTGCTTTATAACATAGGTCATGGGGTACTAGAGCCTGTTTTGGCAATCCGTGAGCACAAGACATTAAAATACTTGCTAGAGAGGACACTCAGGACTATCACAGAATACAGACATCTTCATTTACACATTACAAACATACACCTATAAGCAATTCAGAGAACCGATATTTATGTAGCTTGAATATGTTTTGGATAGGTGAAATGTTTTCAGCTGTATTAATGCTACCATCTTGAAATTATTTTTATTTCTGAATTGCTAGTGTTAATCCATTCAGAATTTGTTATGACTTTTTTCCTATGGCTTTTATGCTGCAATGTTTTAATTGTGGCAAATAGTATTCCCAGGGATCACATTGCTCTATGAATTAGTGGATCTGAAAATTTCTGAATGTTGGGGCAACAAGTTAAGCCAATTTCTGAATGTTGGGGCAACAAGTTAAGCCAAGTGAGGGCTTACTGCTTTGGCTCTGGCTGATTGGGGATGGGGATATAACAGTGCAGGTAGTGTCCAGACGTCAAGAATAACATCACCCAATTGTATACATGAAGAATGAAAAGAATAAGCACATTTTGTTCTAAGTTATATTTGGAAACAGTGGTACTCATACAACTTTACTGAAAAAAAAATCAGTATAATCACAAATAAGGCTGTCTATATTCTACTCTGCATGCATTCTAATTTCACAAGAAAGTAGCATTTCTTTGGTTGATTAATAAATAGCAGCTATATAAACTACAAAATGTCAAGAAGGTAATTATATCTATTGTTTTAAGATGAGGACAAAGTTTTTTGTGTTTGTGTGCATGTGTGTCGTGACTGACATAGGAGGTACAATAGAAATGCATAGAATACTTTGTTGATGTTTTATTTAGCTAGAATGATGTGACCTTCTTTAAGTTTATACCACTGTTTTAGCCAGAGAATACAACCAAATGCAGATTTAGGAGAGAGTTTTTTTGTATTAATCAAAGGAAATGGTAATCTTTCTTGAACTTTCAAAACTCAATTATCATCGTTTGTGAATGTTTCAACTAAAATTGCATTTTATTTACATTTTAATCTTTGACTAGATTACCAAGATTACACGGTCAAAGTCTATGCCAGCAATTTACATCTCCAGGGCTACAAAAGTGTGGAAACTTTCAACTAATTTTCAGACTACCATGAAAGAACTAGAACTTCTAAGAAAACAGATAACACACCCCAAAACAGAGATGGAGCCTAAAGAAATCTTCCTTATTGACCCTCTTGAAAGGCCATCAAAGGAAAACTTACCAGAGACAGTTGTACAGTTAAAGGAAGAAACTCATTTGAAAGTTGCTGTTCATCAGAATGAACAAAGACACTGGCCTGTAAAAATATCACCTGCTGAAGAAGCTCGAAAGGCTGGAAAGAAATATGTCACTTTTCCAAAGACAAAGAAAAAGAAAAAGTCAAAGAAGTCATTGGATGCCAAAAAGATAGACGCATTACGTGAGAAACTAAATCAGCAAGCAAGAGTCCTCAAAAGGTATTTAAATTATTAATGCTTGTGTGTGTGGTGTGTTATAGCTAAAGAAGTTGAGTGAAGTGTACAATGTATCAAGTACATTATGATAAAATTAACATTTATCTTGTGCTTTCATTTCTGTACATACTGCAGTTGGAGTAGGTGTAAAACATTTATAAGTTAAAACATGAGTGGTATTTGTGCCAGATTAAAAAAAAAAATATTAACACATCCTTGTAAGCTGAAAAAAAATAAGTGTTAGCACTCCATTGCTAAGTTGGCAGTGTCCCTGTACAAATCTTGAGACAAGGCATTATGTTGAGATGTTCACACAGTTAATACAATTCCTCAGAATGAGCACTATATATCTATTTTGCAAGTTATTATTTGATGTAATGTAAGACTTAGTGACAGGCAAATGTTCTGTAGTAAAGTACACTTTTCGTCATTTGACCACTGCTGCAGTAGACTTAGTCATATGTGTTATATCCTGCATAGGATATAACAGCTGGCCATCTTCCAGAGTTTAAGGACAACTTCCTCATACCTAAACCATTGACAGCTCAAGCAGAGCTGAAGAAAATCAGTGGTTGGGGAGCAAAGCCCTTCAGAGCTTTCCTGCCACTGAAAAGTACTCCTGTTTTGGGCTTTCAAGGATCAACGGTTGGCTAGCATTCTTCCATTGCTGGGTAATTAAGTTACTTATCTATTTTACTGACTGTTGCTGTCAGTCTTACACAATATTCAGGCTTTATTTTTAGCTTCACTTTGAAACAACTTACTGGTTACTTGACTCTTCCTTCCTCTAGCCAAAAAAAAAAAAAAAAAGAACATTTCCAGACAGGCTTTGCCTCCTTAGCAGGCTACAAATCTGCAGCTGTCAGGAATGGGTGATTGCTGTGGCCATTTCTGGTTCCTCAGACCATTCATCTTTAACCTTAGATGTTAAGTTGTCAATCTCGCCTTCATTCTTGCTGGATGGGTTCGGAGCCGATCCTCGGCTCCGACTCGGCCTATACTAAAGCTCAAGAGCTAATTTTACCGGTTGGAGGCAACCCTATATCCCATGATGCTAGGCGTTAGCTACCCAGATCTCGTTTGCTGCTTTCGCTAGCGAGGTGCTTTTTTTTACCGGTTCCACAGGTCAGTGTAAAATTTAAAATTTTTCTTCTCCTTTCTTAGGATTTTTCCCCTTTATTTGATAAATATTTAGTCTAGTACCTTATACCACCCCATTGGGTCCCTGGAGCCGATACAGCTATGTCACATTCTTCTGCCGGAGCCGATGCCTCAAAGACTCTCTCCAAAGTTGGCTCTGGTCAGAGCCAACGTATCTTTGGCTCCATCGGCACCACTAGTCTCGGTGCCATCTTCCACTCGCAAGAGATCTAGGTCCCCGTCCCTGGAGTCCATTCACTCGGCTCTGAGATCACCTTTGCTCTCGGAGCGGAGCCATCGGAGCCATTCCTCTCGGTCTTCCAGGCTTTCTGACCATGACCTTGAGAGGGTGGTTAGCAGACTCCTAAAGTCTCAGGCACTGGCCCAAATGCTTCACAGCCCGTCTCAACAGACAGTGGCTTTACCCATACCATCTTTGATTCCTCCTCCGACTCTGCCCCTGAGTTCGGAGTCGGAGCTCCTCGGAGCCGTGACCGTCGTGACATCGGAGCCGATACCTCCCCCTTCGGCTCCGTCGTCTGCTCCAATCTCTTCCATGGTCCCATCCATGGAAGGATCCCGGGCACTTGGATTCCCTCATCGGCTCCGAGAGGGCGAGTGGCATCGGACCCTTGTCCGACCCCGTTCTCCCTCTTGGAGCTTCGGCGCTGGTGAGTTTGGCCCCGACATCGGCTTCGGAGCTTTCCCTCTCGATGCCGGCTGGGGTTCCTATTTCTTCGGAACGGGAACCTTTTGTCCTGCCTGATAAGGGCACCTTCGAGGTCATGAGGAGTGTACTGGCCCCTGTGCCTGCTCCACGGTCAGCTCCATCAGCTCCTCCCACTGTAGTGCCTGCTGCGGTCTCTACCCACTCTCTCATTCCTGACTGTAGTGATCCAGTGCCACAGCGTTCCCCATTGGGAATATCCTCCTCTTCCGAGGCTTCCCCTGATCCATCAGGTGAACCCCCTCGAAAGAGGACATGTAAGTGGAAGCATGTCGACTTCCCTGAGTCCATTACATCTGATACTGACTTGGATGAATCGGAAAGGTTACGGTCCCCTCTAAGGATGTCTCCTTTTCTGACATCCTTGAAATCCTCAAGCAGAGGGGGAACTGGTCTACCCTCAATCCTTCCGAGGATGAGTCGGTTTACCTAGAGGCGTTTGGTTCTCGCCCTTCCACCTCCTGGGTGTCTCTGCCTTTTGACCCCCCTCATGGAAGTGGTGGCGCGGAAGGTGTGGACGGCCCCTGATATGACGGAACCCACCCCACGGAGGCCTTCCAAATTTATCACAGCCCCGTCAGATAAACAGTTTTTAACTAAAGGTGTCCCAGTTGATGCCATGGTGGTGGCCACAGCCACTAAGAAGGAACTGGCCGATCCTTCAGTGCCTATCCATCCTCCTAATAAGGAATCTAGGACTATGGATAGGTACGGCAAGCGGATGTTCTCTTCAGCGACCTTTGCCATGCGGTCACTGAATTACTTGTGCCATTTCACCCGCCTTCAAAGAGACATTCTCAAAGAACTGGGTGATACTCTACAGGATCCAACAGCTGCGGGGTCTCAGGACAAAATCAACTCCCAGCTTTGAACCCTAAATTCCATTGTCAACTCCTCCATGCAGCTTATTTCCTATGGAGCCAATGGAGCGAGTAGAGCCGCAGGCACAGGCGTGGCCTTAAGGCGTCATGCCTGGATGCAGCTTTGCAACTTTGCAGACCCCTTCAAGGTGTCCTTCACTAACTCTCCCTTTGATGGTTCGGCATTGTTTGGACCTCAAGTGAAGGATACTTTGACCAGATGCAAACAAGATGGCAAGACTCTCTCTGCCGTAGGAGTCCGTTTTTCAACCCCGTCCAGACCCTATCCTAAGGGTCAAAAGGGTGGAAAAATGTGGTTCTGCAAATCTCAGGGAGTCACGCCTGACGCAAGAGGTCAGTTCCCCCCGAGAGGCGGGGGGGGGGACAACAACAGACACCGCCCTAGAGGCAGAGGAGGTCCGTAGAATCAGGCTAACAGAGAGTCTCTCTCTGACAAACCCTTCCAGCATCCCTGAGAAGCTGCATGACTGTCCACCTTCGGAGGCAGTCGGGGGGAGGTTATCGCTGTATCCAGAAGCCTGTCTTTCTCTCACACAAGACAAATGGGTACAGTCGATTATATCCGAGGGTTACAAAATTCCCTTTATCCACACCCCAATTCGGCCAAAAGGGCCCATCCCAGACATTCCACCCAGTCTAAGGGAACAAGCAGTACTAGAAGTTTCAAAACTGCTAACAAAAAGAGCCATCCAGCCAGTCTCAGCAGACCAACTAGGATCTGGAATCTACTCCAAGTTCTTTTTGGTACCAAAAAAGACAGGGGTCTGGAGGCCAATATTGGATCTCAGCAGACTAAACAAGTCTGTAAAATGAACGAAGTTCCGGATGGTCACACTACAGTCCATTCTACCCTTTCTGGGTCAGGACAATTGGATGTGTTCAGTGGACCTTCAGGATGCGTACTATCACATCAAGATGCACAGGCGCTCCAGAAGGTTTCTCCGCTTCCGGCTGGGGGCCAGTCACTACCAGTTCAGAGCCCTGCCCTTTGGTCTCACTACAGCCCCCCCGAGTGTTCACCAAATGCATGGCAGTGGTTACGGCTCATCTGAGACGTCAAGGATTCCAGGTGTTTCTGTATTTAGACGACTGGCTCCTTACTGCCACCACCAGGCATCAGCTTCTTCTTGCCAGAGATTACACCATTCAAACTTGCAAAGGGCTAGGTATCTCCATAAATTTTGAAAAGTCTGCCTTGTCACCTTGTCAGTCTGTTACCTTCATAGGTGCCACCTTGGACACCATACAGCTCTCAGCAAAATTAACCGAGCAAAGAGTTTTAGAGATTCGAAATCATGTTCATATCCTCCTTCTGAGCAAAAGAATCCAGGCCAGGTTTGTTCTAAAAGTGTTCGGTCTCATGGCGGCAGCCATCATGCTACTTCCCCTTGCTCGCTTTCACATGCGGCTCGTTCAGTGAATGCTCTTCTCCCAGTGGTCCTTCCAACAACTTCCTTTGACACACAAGATAATAATAACACTTTCTTGAAAGAAACATCTGTCTTGGTGGATGGTCTCCCCTCAAGTCCTGCAGGGCAGACCATTTGTTCCTTCCCCTCCGGTCACCACTGTCACAACGGATGCCTCCCTGATTGGGTGGGGGGGGGCATTTTCAAGGCAGGACAGTCCAGGGCACATGGCAACCTTTCGCATGCCACCTGCACATAAATGTCCTGGAGATGAGAGCAGTGCTTTTAGCGTTGCAAGCCCTCCAAGACTCTCTTCCCTTAGGGACTATTGCAATTCATATGGATAATATGTCCGTAGTGTGGTATATCAACAAGCAGGGCGGAACCAAGTCCTATCCCCTGTGTTGAGAGGCACTCAGACTTTGGCAATGGGCGATCTCTTCTCAGTGGTTTCTGATAATAACGCATATCCCCGGGAAGTCCAACATCATAGTGGACAGGTTGAGCAGAGCTATTCTCATGCCACATGAGTGGTCTCTCAAGCAATCAGTAACGGAGGAGATTTTTCAGAAGTGGGGTCTTCCTTGCTGTGATCTTTTTGCAACACCTCAGAACAGCAAGTGCCTTGACTTCTTCACCCTCTTTCCCCTACCATGCCATCCCCGCAGAGATGCTGTAGTCCACGAATGGCCTCGGGGACTTCTATACGCTTTCCCCCCTTTCCATTAATCACTCAGTTGATTCAGAAAGCTACCGCCTTGAGAGCCAGGATGATCCTCATTGCCCCTTATTGGCTTCGACAGATATGGTTCCCGTTCCTGCATCGTTACCTTTTGAAACAACCTTGGCATCTGGACCCAGTGCCAGATATTTTGGCCCACCAGTCAGGGCGGCTGCACCAATCCCTCCAATCTCTCAACCTCACAGCTTGGTTGCTCCACTTCCAACCTTAGCCGGGCTTCTCCCGATTTCCAATTCTGTCCGTGATATTATTGTAGCTTCCCTTAAGTCCTCTACCAGAATGATTTATACTAGTAAATGGAAGTGTTTTTCCTTCTGGGCAAGCGCTAGGAATATAGATCCCTTCACTGCTCCTATACAGTCAGTCCTAGATTTCCTAGCGGAAATTTTTCATTCAGGCTCTTCATCCTCCGCTGTAAAGGTTCAGTTAGCGGCCATTTCAAATTTTCACATAGGCCAATTGGATTCGAGCATCATGTCCCACAAGCTGTGTAAAGCCTTCCTTAAGGGTATCTTTTTACTCAAACCTCCAATCAAAGAACCCCCACCACAGTGGGACTTAAACTTGATTTTAACATCCTTGATTCTTCCTCCCTTTAAACCTGTGGCTTCCTGTTCCTTGAAGTTGCTCTCTTGGAAAACTCTCTTCCTAGTTGCCATAACTTCTGCTAGAAGAGTATCAGAACTCCATGCCCTTTGCATTCGTCCTCCTTATCTAGTTTTCCACAAAGACAGGGTTTCTCTCAGAACTAACCCGTCTTTTTTGCCCAAGGTGGCTTCTCAGGCAAATTTAAATCAATCTATCGATCTTCCAGTTTTCTTCCCTAATTATTCTAACAGGGCAGAGCAAAAACTGCATTATCTGGACGTTCATTGTCAGCTCCATTACTATCTGGACAGAACTAAACAAATTAGGAAATCTGATCAGCTTTTTCTGTCCTATGCAGAAGGTAAAAAGGGCCTTCCGGTATCCAAAGTAACCTTGTCTAGATGGCTGTCTTCTGTGATTACCTGTATCTATCAACTCAGAGGTAAAAAATTACCTTCTAAGCCAAGAGCCCATTCAACCAGAGCTTTAGCTACATCAACAGCCTTTCAAGCTAGATTGTCAATAGATACTATTTGTGCAGCAGCCACATGGGTCTCTCCTCATACCTTTATTACACACTACAAATTAGACATGGCCTCCAGAAACAGAGCAAATTTTGGTTCCACCATTCTCAAGAGCCTGTTCCAATGAGCCACCCGGGATGAAGGTGCTAGGGACGCGGTCCCATCCAGCAAGAATGAAGGCGAGATTGACAACTTAACATTGAGAAGTTATGTACCTACCATAACATTCCATGTTAGTTGTCTTCTTCTCGCCTTCTTTCTTGCGTCCCACCCGCCATCCCCCTAGCCTGGATAGACCGAAAGGAATTTCCCCTTCTTATCAGGGTCTTCACCCTTCATAATTTGAAGCATAAACTGGTTATCCTTGGGTAACTTTAGCTTCAGGAAGTGGCACATGGGAGTTTTTCCCCCTTTCCTTCTCTCCCTTGGGTTGGGAGGATAAAATTGCTATCTTCTCAGCTACCAAATGAGATCTGGGTAGTTAGCGCCTAGCATCATGGGATATAGGGTTGCCTCAAGCCGATAAAATTAGCTCTCAAGCTTTAGTATAGGCCGAGTCAGAGCTGAGGATCGGCTCCGAACCCATCCAGCAAGAAAGAAGGCGAGAAGAAGACAACTAACATGGAACGTTATGGTAGGTACATAACTTCTCATTCCCACTGATGCATTCCCTTTAGCCACCATGGACTAGGGCTTAGACAATGTCCGCTGTAGCTGTTGGAGTGCCCTTTATGGAAATGAGAGAAATACTGTTGTCAATCTCAGACGAAGGAGCAGAGAATGCTGCTCTGCCTATCCAAACTATGATTTGTGTTCCCCAGGTGATTTTCCTGACATGAATTGGTTTGCTTCTATATAGATTCCTGTCAAAAAGAAGCAGAAAGTTAAACATTCATGTTCTCCTGTCTCCATAACTTTAGATAGGAATGATTTCTTAGGCTTAGCTTAGTGCTCAATTCAGGCTTTGCTGCTGAGACAATATCCACTGTAGCTATTGGAGTGCCCTTTGTAGGAATGAGAGAAATACTGCTGTCAGTCTCAGATGAAGGAGCAGAGAATGCTGTTCTGCCTACCCAGTCTATGATGCTTGTTCCCAAGGTGATTTTCCTGACATGAATTGGTCTGCTTCTATGGAGATTCCTGTCAAAAAGAAGCAGAAAGTTAACATTTATGTTCTCCTGTCTCCATAACTTTAGATAGGAATGATTTCTTAGGCCTAGCTTAGGGCTGCATTCAGGCTTTGCTGCTAAGAGAAAAGGGGATTATTGAGGGGCGGTGCCTGAATGGCACACTGAAAGCAGCAGAACTTTAGAGCTCCATAAGCCAGTTCAGTTAAACAGGAACATTTTTTTAGAGAAAAACTTGTAGATAAACAGTCAAACTACATAAATAGTAAATTTGGTGGACTTTCATCAAAATTTTCCTGTCAAAAGAATTTGGAGAATATTTCAGTCTCTGAAAATGAGCAACTCAAGGAATTCACATCCTGATGCAGCCTTAAGAAAGGAAATCCAAATGATGACAACTACCTTACAGGAGCTATCTTTGAAGATGGATGACTTTAAAGAAAACTTAGAGAATCTTACAACAAACTGCCAGTAACAGACTGATACTTTTAAGGAATTGTTACAACAGCACCAATCAAAAATAGTGAATATTGAAACCTCTATAAATTACATTGAACTGAGACTCAAAGAAGAAGAAACACATAAAGAACATCTTCTGAAACAAAATACTTGGCTGCTAAACAAAATAGACGAGTTAGAAAATAGAGAGAGAAGAAACAACATTAGAATTTTCAGGTTACCAGAAAACACAGAAGGTGAGGATATAATTTCATTCTTAACTACATGGCTTCCTGATTTCTTAGATTTAAAAGAAGGCTTTTCCTTTGGTATTGAGAGAGCTCACAGAACTGTGGGGAAATCTGCTTCTTCAGAAGCAAATACCCCTCCCAGATCAATAGTTATAAAATTATTTTCATATTTGGATAACAAACTAATTTTAAGATCTGCCTGGAGGAAAGAACCTTTATAATATTACCAGAACTTGATAAGGTTTGACAGTGATTACTCCGCCAGTGTAACAGAACAGAGAGAAAGAGTATGGCCAATGATAAAATTACTAAAGCAAAACAATATCAAAGCTTAGCTTGCCTTCCCAGCTAAGATAAAAATTCTGTTTGCCAATGAGATGAGAATCTTTAATGATTCTAGAAGAAGCTTCATCTTTCATCAAAAATAATAATGTGATTTCTATACCAGAAGATATGGAATGGATATCCCCATCTCTCAAGAGAATAAAAGAAACAAGTGCTTGGACTGATGTCAGAAAGAAAAAAAAGACTGACCCTAAATCAACTGCTGCAAAAAATAACTGCTTGTTTTAGTCTATCCTCTCAAAGAATTAACTATGGAATAAACTGTCATCAAAAACTAGTTAAAAGGAAAGTGTATTCTTCCATTTTTGTCTAATACAAAAAGATAAATAATCAAACTGGAAGCTTTGTTGCTTAATTTTTGGATAATTGAAGAATGAATGGTTCTTACAAAAGTACAGGTAGATCAACTTAAACTAACTTGCTCTAGTAGTGAATTAGTCCCCAAGTTTTATTTATCATTAACTTCTATAGTGCACAAATATAAGTAGCTATTTGCTGTGGTTCATGATTGTCCTTATCTGTAGATTGCATTTTTGCCTTTATTCATTAAATGTATCCGAATGCTCTGATTTGATTTAATTAGGCAGTTTTTATTTAAATTGTGGTATTCTCTATGATGTTAAAATGTGTCTTCTTCTACTGGATAGTTTTTGCCCGTTCTTGCTGTCTTGTATAACAAAATAGCACTGCATTGGCTTGTTGCAGTTGCTTTGTACCGAGGTATGCTTGAAAAGCTTCCTAACGTGAATATGGCTATTTGTTGTCCAGGGGTGCGATCTTGTGCTCATGACTGAGGTATTTAAATGTTTAATGACTGTTGTAAACATTTAGAGTACTACCTATGTTTGTGGTTAAGCTGTGGCAGATGTTTGAGTGGTCTACAAAGTGGTTGCTGAGAATGCAGAGAGGGAAAAACAAAATAAAACAAACAAAAAAAAAGATAATGCACAGAAGTCATTGTGGGGCTTGCATGCTTGAAAAGCCTTTGCTGTGTTCTTGATTCACTTGGGAGGATATGGAGTTTGTATTGGTGCTTTGGTTGTTGGGTGACTGGTGGCTTTGCTGATGCTTTTGTAAATTGAGGGTCTGCGGTTTCGGATGACCATTGGTGTTTTATCTTTGTTTAGCAGCTGTCTGGATCTCGGTTTGCTTCCCCTTTGTTCTTTGTTTTTTCCTTTTTTCTTTGCTTATTTGGTTGAATGGGGAGGGGAAAAGAAAAGGGAGGGAAAGGTCACTTAATTGGGAGGCAGAAGTGAAGCTTTTTTAATTTCCAAGCCTCACAAGCACTTCAGTCTGCTTCCATTGAAGCCCAAGCTGTTTTCTCACCGTATTTAGGTTCCCATGGCATCGGAAAACACTGATGTCACCTCCAAATGGCTCTGCAAAGCTTCCAAGATGATTCTCGGCATGCACAGTTGTAATAAGTACAGTTAAACAGTTATTTGTGTTTCCACTAAGCATTAACAATAGAAATAAGATATATAAGCTAGAAAATGAGTCATAAATATGAAAAGTCTATAAATATTATATCTTAAGTTTGCAAAAAGCATTCTAACTTATTTTTAATAGCTATTTCTGTATTACATTGTGCAATGAATATTCTTAATTCTTGATGGAGTTAGAGAGAAGTATACTTTTGGCTTTATACATTTAGTTATGGCAACTGCATTATTAGTTATGCATAATGAACATCATGTTATGTAGTCTTATCTCACCGTAATTCTTGCTGGATGGGTTCGGAGCCAATATTCGGCTCCAACTCAGCCAATATTAAAGCTCGAGAGCTTTTATTGGCTCGAGGCTAACCCCCTATCCCATGGTGCCTCATGGCAATTCCCCAGATCTTGTTTGCCATGAAAGCTTCAAGGTTGTGTCTTACTAGCTCGTTGGCTAAGCAAAACAACCTTTTACTATATTTAATCTTTTCCTACCCTTTTTCTATCAGAGATAGATATATATATAGATAGTTTCTTATCTCTTGTGCGACTGTTTTTGAAAGTTTTTCAACCCCTATTCCCACCTTAGGACTATACGGCCCGTTTAAGTTAGAAGGCTGTAGTGCCCGTTTTAGTTAGAAGGCCTTTCCTCTCTGTGTGTGTGTGACTGTTTTCTTCTTCTCTTCTCACCTTTATTGTAATTGATACTTTTACTGTTGTTATCTTTTTATCTTCATTTCTAAGAATGTCTAAAGATAAAGATAAGGATCATAAGGATCATCACCCTTCGGGGTTCAAGGTGTGTGCAGAAAATGTCTCTTACAGACAGCCACACCATTTGTGTATATTGCCTTGGCAAAGCCCATTTACAGGAACCCTGCACCTTTTGTCACATTTTTAGCACAACAGTTTTGAATTAGAGGAAGAGAAAACTAATTGAAAGGGGTCTCATGACCAGTTCCTTCGAGGAACAGCTGGAACTTGATCAGGCAGCTCCAAAATCCTCAAAGAGAAAATTGTCGGCCCCAGCTTCGGAGCCGACAAAAAAGACTAAAGCTTCGGAACCAAGAAGTTCCAGTTCCAACTCAGCTTCATCTACTTCGGTGCCATTGATTTCATCAGTTCCGAGACAATCTTCGGTACCGAAAATTTTGCCTGACATCGAGACTATATCTCCTACATTGAGATCTCCTATTTTGGAGAGAAGGAGCTCTCCTTCTGTCTCCACCAGATCTTCCAGGACCCTATCTGATGAGGACATCGAGAGGGTGGTGAAGAGGTTGCTTTCGGATCCAGCTCTGACTAGAAAATTGGCCCCTCCAGACCCAAAGGTCTCGGAGCCGACCCTCTTACTGACCACTGTTCCCCCTCAGACTGCTTCGCTCTCGGAGCCTATTACATCAGGTTCCTCTGTCTTTGGCCCTTCAGCTCCAGGGATTCAACCTGTTTCCTCAGAGCCAATTACTCTATCCTCGATGGCTCAGTCTGGAGCTGGAGGTTCTGGGAGCTGACGCTCTCGTAACAACTCCGAGGGGGACAGTCACCCTGGGTTCTCTTCAGAACCGATCCTCCCTCTTGGAGCCTTGGCTCTACTCAGCTCGGCACCCACTTCTGCTTCAGAGCCGTTCCCTCTTGCTAGGAGGCAACCATCCATCCCCTAGGACCGGAGGTCTTCTTTGGAGTGGGGGGAAGGCTTTTGAAGCTATAGAGAAGGCTTTATCCCCTGCCAAAGCCATTCCTTTGGAACCTGTGTTCCACCAGCAGCAGGCAGCAACCTCTTCCCCCTGCCACCCCCACAGCATAGGGAACCAGAGGCCTAAGTAGCCCCCATTGGAGGTGCCTCCTCTTCCGAGACCTCCTCAGATTATCCCACTGGAAAGCTTCCTCGGAAGAGGCTGTTTAAGAGGAAACATGTCGACTCCCCTGAGTCTGTCATGTCAGACACTGATTTAGAGGAATCAGAAGGGTCCCCTAGATCCCCCTCTGAGGATGTCTCCTTTTCTGACATCCTAGAAATCCTTTGACAGAGGGGTGATTGGAAGACCTCTAACCCTACTGAGGATGAATCAGTGTATCTTGAGGCCTTTGGCTCCTGACTTTCCACCTCCTGGGTGATGCCACCTTATGACCAACTTTTGGGGGTCATATCGCGGAAAGCATGGACCTCTCCAGATTCAGTGGAAGCCGTCCTGAGGAGGCCAAACAAATTTATGACAGCACCTGAGGACAAGTCTTTCCTTAGTAAGGGAGTTCCAGTTGATGCTATGGTGGTAGCAGCGGCCACCAAGATGGAATTATCCGAGATGTCTTCTAATATCCATCCTCCTAACAAGGAGTCCAGGATGATGGATAGGTACGGGAAGCATACTTTTTCTTCAGTGGCATTTACATTAAGATCGCTGAATTACACAACTCATTTTACTCATCTTCAGAGGGATCTCCTGAAAGAGTTAGGCATTACCCTCCAGGGTTCAGTTGCTCCGGGTTCCATGGATAAGGTTTCTACTCAGCTCTCCACCCTTACTTCCATAGCTAACCCCTCCATGAGGCTGATCTCATATGCAGCAGATGGAGAGAGTAGGGCAGCTGCAGCAGGAATATCCCTCAGGAGACATTCATGCATGCATCTTTGTAATTTTATGGAATCCTTCAAGTCTTCCTTCACAAATGTTCTCTTTGATGGGTCATCTCTTTTTGGACCCCAAGTGAAAGAGAATTTGACTTAGGTGTGAGCAGGAAAGGAAAACCTTATCTACTGTTGGGGTCCATTTCTTCATAATACAGGACGGAAAATGTGGTTCCGCAAATCCCAAAAAGGTTTCCCTCAGATACAAGGTCAACCCTCCCCAGAGGCAGAGGGGGAGGATATAATGGAAGACGCCACCCTCGCAGCAGAGGAGGTCTGCAACATCAGGGAGACAGAGAAGCTTTCTCTGATCATCCCTTCCATCGACCCTGAGGGGTTGCCAGACTGT
Organism: Protopterus annectens; assembly: GCF_019279795.1. Lineage (NCBI taxonomy): Eukaryota > Metazoa > Chordata > Ceratodontiformes > Protopteridae > Protopterus > Protopterus annectens. Next base: position 532,159,768 of record NC_056737.1, on the reverse strand, counting down.
CCGTCTCTGGAGGCAGTCGGGGGTCATATATCGCTGCACCCAAGCACCTGGCTAACTATCACTCAAGATTGCTGGGTACACACAATAATATCCAGAGGTTACCTGATTCCCTTTATTTTCCAACCCCCAACAAACCGGTCTCTTCCAGACATACCACCCATCCAACTAGACCATGTAACATCAGAGGTCATCTCGTTGCTGCAAAAAAGAGTCATCCAAGAAGTCCCCACAGAGCAAGTAGGATCCGGAACTTACTCTTGATTCTTTTTAGTTCCAAAAAGACAGGGGACTGGAGATCAATTCTGGATCTCAGCAGGCTCGACAAGCATGTAAGAAAATCAAAGTTCTGAATGGTCACTCTGCAGTAGATATTTCCGTTTATCAGGAAAGACAACTGGATGTGCTCAATCGATCTCCAGGATGCATACTACCACATCAAAATGGACAGGCGCTCCAGGAGACACTTACGCTTCTGACTGGGAGCCAGTCATTTTCAGTTCAGAACACTGCCCTTTGACCTCACTACAGCCCCCAGAATGTTTACCAAATACATGGCAGTGGTAACGACTCACCTGAGACGTCAAGGATTCCAGGTGTTTCCGTACCTAGACGACTGGCTCCTCACTGCTGCCACCAAGCATCAACTCATAAGGACCAGGGACGAGACTCTATCCTTGTGCACCAGTCTAGGCATCACTGTCAACTTGCAAAAGTCAGTCTTATCTCCCTCACAGCATATTGTATATCTAGTCTCAGAAATAGACACAACCACCATGTCACTAAGGCTTACACAGGAAAGAGTGGAATCTCTACGCAGTCAGGTCAGATCCTTACTAAACAAAGAATCCGGGCCAGAGCAGTCCTTCAAGTCTTAAGGACTATGGCTTCCACCATCCTATTAGTTCCTCTTGCTCGCCTACAAATGCGGATTCTCCAATGGCTGCTATTTGCACAATGGTCGATGCAAGACCTTCCATTGTCTCACCAGATATTAATAACAAATGCATGCAAAAAGGATCTGACATGGTGGTTACACACAAAACAACTTGTCCTAGATCGTCCACTTGTTCCTTCCTAAGAAAAAGCAGTTTTGACCACTGACGCTTCCCAGATAGGGTGGGTGGTGGCATTATCTGGGAATGACAGTCCAAGGTGCTTGGCAGAACCATGAGAACCACTTGCACATCAGTGTTCTGGAGATGAGAACGGTGCTGTATGCGTTGCAAGCACTTCACAGCTCCCTTCCCATCGGGACAATTGCTATTCAGTCAGACATCATGTCTTTCGTGTGGTACATAAACAAGCAAGGGGGAACTAAGTCTTACCTGCTTTGCCGAGAGGCCATAAGAGTTTGGAAATGGGCGATGGATACTCAATGCTTCCTGATAGCAATGCATATCCCAGCAAAATCCAACAAACTCAGCCGAGCAATTCTGATGCCTCACGGGTGGTCCCTGAATACAATAGTTGCGAAAGAGATCTTTCACAGATGGGGATCAGCTTTGCTGTGATCTTTTTGCCACTCACCTGAACACCAAATGCAGCAGCTACTTTGCCCTCATTCTCCATCCGGGGATGTCACCCAGGGATGCTCTAGTTCACGATTGGCCCCCGGGACTTCTTTATGCCTTTCCTCCTTTTCCACCCATCCCCAAAGTAATACAGAAAGCAAAACAGTTGAGGAGTTCCTTGATCCGTATTGCTCCTTACTGGCCTCGACAAGTTTGGTTTCCTTTCCTGTGGCCCTACCTCTTGGAGGAACCATGGATTCTGGACCCATCTCCAGATCTCCTGTTTAATCAATTGGGACAGTTCCATCCCTCCATTCACACCCTCAAATTGACAGCATGGCTGCTCCAGTTCCACGAATAGCCAGGTGTATTCCCTTATCCACTGTGGTCAAACACATCCTAATTTCATCCCATATACCTTCCACTCAGAAACTATTCTAGCAAATGGCAAAGGTTTTCCCTTTGGGCTATGAATCGGGGCTTAGATCCATATATGGCTCCTTTAGAATCCATTTTATCCTTCCTAACAACAATTTTTCATGAAGGAGTGGCAGCTGCTACAGTTAGAGTTCCATTAGCTGCCATTTCCAATTTCGATTTTGGTTTCATGGGACATCCAATCATGCAGCACTCCTTGTGTAAAACTTTCTTAAAAGGAGTTCTTCTGCTCAGGCCCCCAATAAAACAACCATTAGAACCCTGGAACTTAAACTTAGTCCTCTCATCTTTGATGTCTGCACCCTCTGCATCCTCGTCGTCAGACTTAAAATTGTTATCATGGAAAACTTTATTCTTGGTAGCCATAACATCTGCTAGGAGAGTTTCGGAACTAAAAGCTCTAACTATTCAACCTCCTTACATTATCTTTCACAAGGATAGAGTCTCTCTCAGGACAAACCCTTCCTTTCTTCCTAAAGTATGCTCAGAGCACAATCTGAATACCACCATTGAGCTACCTGTGATTTTCCAAACCACTCTAATAAATCAGAGTATAGAATACACCAGCTAGATATCCACAGAATACTCAGGTTTTATATACACAGGACTAAAGAATTCAGGAAATCTGATCAACTTTTTGTTTCCTTTTCTGACAAAAGGAAAGGCTTGCCTGTTTCAAAAATTACTCTTTCGAAATGGCTTTCGGATTGCATATCCTTTGCTTATCAACAAGCTGGTAGACAATTACCTGTCAAAGTTAAAGGTCAGTCTACTAGGGCTGTAGCTACTTCATGTGCCTTTCGATATAGGCTCCCAGTTGATACTATTTGTGCAGCAGCTACTTGGGCAAGACCACATATGTTTGTCACTCATTACAAATTGGATTTGGCCTCCCGAGACAGGTCATCCTTTGGGCCCACTATGCTGAAGAGCCTCTTCACTTGAGCCACCCGGGATAAAGGTGCTAGGGACACTGTCCCATCCAGCAAGAATTACGGCGAGATAGGATTACATAACATAAAGAAGTTATGTACTTATCATAACATTCCATGTTTGTAGTTCATCTCGCCTATATTCTTGCGTCCCACCCTCCAACCCCCTTCCTGTTTCTGGGGGATCTGGTGGACCTTTTTGGTGCTGCCTGACATTGTTCTTTTTATTGTCCACCTGGAATGGATTATATTTCTAATCCTTTGCTGTATTTATACAGCTCCTTTCCCATTCTTACCTGATAGGTATTTATTGCTTTCTTGCAAATTAGATCTGGGGAATTGCCGTGAGGCACCATGGGATAGGGGCTAGCCTCAAACCAGTAAAAGCTCTCGAGCTTTATTATCAGCTGAGTCGGAGCCGAATATTGGCTCTGAACTCATCCAGCAAGAATATAGGCGAGATGGACTACAAACATGGAACGTTATGGTAAGTACATAACTTCTTTTTACTGATAGTGTGATATCCAGTCTTTCAACAGCTGCAATATAATTATTAATACTGCTAAATGACTCAGAGCAATTTGCAAAACAGCCTTCCTTATGGATGACAACTTCTGTATTTACATAATATTTAATATAAAAAGAGGCGTAAATTCTTTTGAAACATTTATAGTACATGAATACTGGACAAATTAGCTTTACAATTATAATTTTGTTAATCTCTTAATACAACTAATTATGGGCAAGTTTAATCAGCAAAGTTGATAAAAAGAAATATGTATGTGTTGTTACTCGGATGTAATTGGTAGATTACATAATAATCTAAGACATTTGTTTAGATTGATTCCTTGTTCTAGAAACTTATCCAGGTTATGTTTAACAATATGTCATTACTTCAGACCAAATACACTTCAAGCTGACATTAAAATAAGAATATGTAGGAAATCAGCATGAATGTGACACCTAGAGAAAGTAACTTGTTACAACCTGGAGTAAAGAGTCTATTATAAAATTATATACAATATTTCAGACCTTTTAGCTACTAGGGAAATGTATAACATTGGAATTTAATATATTTTAACTCATTACTCCAGACCTTGTCTCTGCATGAGAATCACAGTCTATAACATTTACCAATATTACTAAAGAACAGGTTATTAAATAATATTTCTTTATCTTTCAAGAAACAAGTTAATGTATACAATGCCTTTAAACTGTGATTTGTATTCTCCAATGACTGGACTAACATGATTTGTGATATCTGAAATGGTAATTACAGATATTAGTAGAACTTTAATTAAGTACATATTAATCAATTTGCTATGAAGTATAGTTTCTCATATGAGTAATGCCATTAGTGCTGCATCCCAAACAATACAGCCATATCCATTAGGGAGAATATCTAGAGGAATATAACAACGCTTGTTCATATTATATAAACTTAATTGTTAAGTGATTATAACTACAACTAATGTTATCAAAATTTATGGACAGTAGAACATTACAAGACTAACTGAGTCAGAGTTCTTAGAAAGAGAAACAAATATATATTACTTTTTTTTGCACTATTTATTTATCATTAATACTATTCATAGAACATAGACATTTTATCTTTACAAACTATTATCTGCATATTAGTATAGTTTATGAAGCTCAGAGGTTTGTTATGTCTGTTAAAGGTATGAGTGATAATCTAATAGACTTATTTTTATCTATTAGATTAGGAATTATTTTCATTCCATGTCTATTGTGGAATTCACTTTTATCATTTTTTGTCATGTTTATCTTGATATCATATAAAAAATGTCTTTTTAAGCCTGACCAAAATAGTACTCTATGGATATTTATAATAGGGAAAAGTTTAGCAATCTGCTTTAAATACTTACACATAAAGACAAAATTTGCTGTTATCAGAGGATTTTATTAAACAGTCAAAAAGGGGGAAAAATAAGAAAAGAAATAAAATCTTATATTTTTGACAGTAATCTGATATGGATTTAACCTTACTATCCTTGAATACCAATGGTTTAAATAACCCAAGTAAAAGATCAAATTTATTGAAATATTTAAAATTAAACGAAGTTCAGGTAGTCTTCCTTCAAGAGACCCATTTCAAAACAAATGATAGTTATTCTTGGAATCCCAAGGATTATTTAATCTTAGCTCAATCTACTCATAAGACAAAGATGAAAGGTGTAACCGTCTTATGGAAAAATAACATTATAATGCCAGAAATCATTTATAAACACGGTTTCGTAGTAATCCAGTTTAAAAACAGAATATGGACTTTGGTAAATCTATACTGGTTTCCTGACATTGGAGTAGGAACAATCAAAAAACACTTAGATTTTATCTCTAATAATTATAAGGGTAATTTAATAAAGGGAGGAGATTTCAACTGCATTCTAGATTTTTCTGAAACTAATAATAAGAGACTCATTCGGACTTCTTCCATCTCTAAATCTTTAAAAAAGTGGATTGATTCATTTCATTTACTAGATACATTTAATCTGAAAGATGATAAGTCTTTATTGTTTTTACACTAAGACCATAGATTTGGCACCCAAACTAGAATAGACAAAGTATTAATTGTTCAAGATCTGCATTTAAAAATCAATAATTTTCGATTACTCCATGCCCCTTTTCAGACCATGAGTCTTTGATTTTAAAAATCCGAACTGATTTCAAACCTTTAATCCTCTCGTCTAGAATTCCATCATATATAACAAAAATTAAAGAATTTAAACCCTGGTTGTTATCAGAATTGCAGTTTTTTCTAGACACTAATTATATAACAGAAATCAATAAAGTAATGATATGGGACTCATTAAAAGCTTATATATTTGGTCAAACCATTAGCTGGTAGAAAAATAAATTAAAAGAGTGGGACACAGAATTATTAAATGTACAATCCAAACTTACGTCAATAAAAACTGAAAAAAAAACAAGACTCTCCACAAATTAGAAAGAAAATAGAGGAGTTAAATAAAAAAATATAATGAAATATTAGCACACCAAACTAGTTTAGCTTTAGAAAAATTAAAAGTAAATTCTTTAGCCACCTCTCCAAAATATCTACACAACTTATCCACAGGAGTCAAAATATAAATGAAAGCTAATAATATTAATAACATTTATCGTGAAATGAAAGGAAAGACACTATCAGATATAGGCGATATTCTTGATGCATTCAGACATCACTACATGGAACACTTTAAGAGAATTCTTATATTGATCAACTAAACTTGAATATTAATTCTATCAATATTTAAAAAATGCCAGAAGAATTAAAATCAGAATTACAATAGCCTATATCCTATAAGGAAATTATTGACATAATTAAAGAAGGCAAGACTAACAAAGTACCAGGAATGGGTGGTATTACAATGGAATTATACAGACTTTTCCCTTCAATGATGATCTCCCTTTTCCATAAATCTTTAACAGAAGTTCAGTCAAATGCAATAATACCACCCTCTTGGAAATATTCTTTAATTACTCCAATTCTGAAAGAGGATAAAACATCAAATTTATGTACTTCATACAGGCCCATATCACTACTGAATAATGATTACAAGATATTAATGTCAATTTTAGCTAATAGAATCAAGATACCATTATCTAAAGCAATTAATAATGACCAAACAGGATTTATATATAATAGACACGCACACACAATAATATCAAAAGCATACTCACTCTTATACATAAAGAAAATAGAGAGACACTTGCAGTAGGTTTGGATATAGAGAAAGCCTTTGACTCTCTAAATTGGGATCATCTATTTATAATGTTAGCATTATTCGACTTTCTCCCTTGTTTCATTCACTTATTAAAAAAAAAAAATATATATATATATATATATATATATATATATATATATATATATATATAAAACAATTTGGCCTATGTTAAATTAGGCCCTTTCACATCGGAATCTATTCATATAACTAAAGGCACCAAACAAGGCTGTCCTCTGTCGCCTATTCTTTTTGCTCTAGGCATTGAAGTATTTGCTGAAACAATATGCAATAATCTAAAAATAGAATGGGTGGATGTATATAATCAATATAATTCTAAAATAATGCTTTTTGCCAATGACATTCTACTAACCTTAATTAATTCTAAAGAGTCCTTAGAGGAGCTGGATGTAGTGATTGAGAAATTTTATTTGATTTCATGTCTTCACTTTAATAGATCAGAATCTAAATTTTTATTCTTAAATAAAAAAAAAGAAGTTTAGGTTAAAGAAAACCATATTATAGGAAAACAAGAATCTACTCTAAAGTATTTAGGAATCATGTTAAGTAAAGATCTAAATAAGATAACATCAAAAAATTACAACAATATTATTAATACAATATGTTGACTCTTGAAAAATGTATTTTCAAAGAAATTAATTCATCTTTATTAAAATTACTGTGGTTTCCTAAGAGAAATAGGATTGCCTTAACACATCATATTAGACCATGGAAACTAGGAGGATTAAACTTTCCAGATATAGAAACATATATAAAGGCATTCATATTCAAAACTGTTATAAACTAGATAAATCCAAATCACCTTGCTAATTGGAATGAACTATTAACTGTTATATCAACAAATGAGTTTACCCTTTTAAACAAATTTCCTCTATTACATAAAATTAATAAACCTTTGTACCTACTAAATATTTCTATGCAATACAATATAGCAAAACCTGCTAAAATGCATTTGATTAATTACTACATCAACTCATTAGGAAACTTATACATGCTAATATGGATTTAAAGCTTTGGATTAACCTGTTAGTACCTTTTACTATAACAAGAGACTATCCCCATAATATATATATATAGAGAAGTAATAATTTCTTGGGAACAAAATACATTTTATTGTTGGTTACAATGCATTAAAGAGTTAAAAGCTTTAGACATACAAGAGATAAAAACAACTTATAAAATTCAGTCACAGGATTGGCTGACTCTACAAAGCATTCTAATGTATACCCAAGATTTATGCAGACTAATTAATAAATTTTCTTGTAAAACTATACCGAAACTCATAAATCACTTACATGGAACTATATATAATGACCATAACGATGAGAATAGTATATCCTGCTTATATAAAGAATTAATAATCTATAAAACAACACCTAAAAATTCTTACTGGCAATACATCTCAAAAGGTTATTCATTACAACTAAATGAAGAAACTAAAGCAAACATTTTGTTATCAGTTAAATACACTTCCCACACACAATATTGGAAAATCTTTAATTGGAAATATATACACAGAGCTTTTTTAACCCCAGATAAAATTACTAAGTTCAGATCCTCCATAAATGGAATATTTTGGAGATGTGAACAGACACATGAGTAGATTGGAATCATATTTTTTATGATTGTTCTAAAATTAAACCATATTGGAATGGAATTAATACATTTTTACAAGCTTTGTTTAATGATTCCGTTATCTTATCTAAAGCACTGATCCTTTTGAATGTGAACGAAGGTCCACATCTGAACAAAGCAAATGTGTATTTGTTATGGACAGTACTTGCAATTTCAAGGAAATGTATAACCAGAAGATGGAACTCGAACATACATATCACCAACTTTGGAAGATTTTTCCACTCTACTGAAGAGCTCGATTTTGATGGAAATGAAAATTAAAGAGCTAAGGATTTTTCTAAGACCATTGGTTAACAATCAATGGAAAAAAAAGTTTTGTCATTGCGTGATACTTTACATCAATGAACTGATATTCCCTGATGAACAGATTGTTATAACTAATATTATTTGTTTACAACCAAAACTATTATTAATGTCAGGCTGGTGTATATATTGTATATAGTTATGCAAAGTGTCATTTATAAAATATTATGGAATTATATATCATTACTTGAAAATAAAAATTTTCATGAGTAAAAAAATAAAGGGGGGTTATTTATTTATTTAAGATTCACAGTATAGTGAGCAGTAGAATTACTTTGAGGGGACATATTCTGTTTTTTTCTCCATAGATGACCGATTCTGATTCTGAGGAGAGCGAGGAGAGTGTTTCTTCTATGATTTCCCTTAGAAGAACTTTTTTAGACTAACTTTCTTTTTCTGAAACCATATCTAGAATGAACCAGTTGTTTCAGTGGGTGCTAAGTGATATCCCTTGAAAAAAATGTTATGATTTGTTACATCTGGAATCTCCTGTACCCAGTTCTGTTCCTCCTGTACTTCTAGCACTGGAAGATGTTTTAATTACAACCCTTTATGCTTTCACACCTAGCCTGAGTCGAATTTCACACCTCCTAACAACTGAAGACTTCTTGCCTGGACAGCCTTTGATGCTCCTAAAATTCTGAGAATGCACTTTTTCATCCTAGCTGTAAACAAATGTATAGGTCCAGATACATGCAACAACTAAAACACCCACAGAGATACATTACTAAAGGGATACCAGGCCTAAACAACATGCCCTACATGGACCAACTGAAAGCCATGTCACTATACTCAGTATTCTAGAGACTTCTAAGAGTGACCAATGTCTAGCATACAAGGCATCATCCAACCGATTACTAATGGATTTACTGCACATCAGTAAATCAAATGGCATCAGAAGTATTCTTTTTAGGAATCTAAACCTCTTCTGCAGGGCTAACAGAATGATTTTGAAGGACAGCTATATTTTGCAGAAGGTACCACTGCTTTGGAACAGACTTCCCATCCACATTAAAAAAAAGTTCAGCCCTGTCAATTTTCAAGCCCAACTTAGATCTAGGGATGGGAAATAGAAATTTTACCCCAGGACTGCACCTTGTAATACTAATGGACAGATGCAGCTCTTAAATGCTTTATCCCATGCATAGGCCGCCACCAAATTATATGTGGTATGATCCCAGTTATTCTCATTAGGGGTACTATACAGTTATCAATCATGGGATGGGTAAGGCCAATCTATAACCAAATAGGATAGGTTATTTCAAGCACAAAAAGAAAAAAGGGCTAGACTTAAAATGGCCTGCATGGACAGCTAATGTAGTGCTTGCCTATAAACCTATAAAAAGAAACTGGAGACTGGTGAAAGTCATGGGGGCAGATGAAGGAAATGTAGACTCCACATAGAAGGCACCCCATCCAGGAACTGAGTCAGGCAATCAGAAATTAGACAATATGTACATTTACTTATTCTAATTATGCAAGCAACTATTAATATCTCTATAACCATAATAATCAGACCCCAACTAAAAATGTGACTCTTCTTAGGGCAGGAGTGATCTTTGTTTTGCTGCAAACTAGTTTTATAGATGTCACTCCATTTCTGAAATATTTGTGTAATAGTGAAAGGTATACATATTTGCATATTTAATGGAAAGTAAATGTAAACACCAACCATGCGATGCTAGTTAGACAACAGCTAACAGTGCAAAGTTTTTTCAGCATTGTGTATACCTTCATTTGATACCATAGATATCATGTAAAAACTCTCTGGTTCGGGTTATTAGTGTAATTCTGAACACATGCCATAAGTTCATAATATTTCCAGGAAAAAAAATCATAAATGTTGCAGCACCAAGTAATACTAACTCAGAGATCGCACTACAGTAGGGAAACAGGTATATTCCCTTATCTCCACCGTAGCGTGCTTTGGTGCTGTAGTGTGTCATTTTTTATATATATTTTTTTATTACCGGTTTGGTGAACCAGTATTCACGAAAGTGCACTTTTACGTAACTGGGGTTGTACTTTTGTTTGTCGAAAAAACGAGCCTCCGACAAATAAAAGTAGACCCATATATATGTGTGTGTATATATATATATATATATATATATAGAGAGAGAGAGAGAGATCTGTATTTATGTGTACCTATGTCTATATCTATCTATCTGTATACATACATGTAACTGCTGGCTGTTAGTAGGCAGACAGCTGGTATAAGTGACAGTTTTTAGAGCATTATGTAAGGTTTCATTGATACCATGAAGTACCTTGAACATCTGCATGAAAAAGATTATATGTCACTGGTTCAAAAACTGTCATGTACAGTATAAATATTAAGATGGACTCAGCTGCAGAGACATTTAACATTTATTTACACACAATTCTGAATTACAGTAAAGCAGTTGGATGGAATATGCAAAATTATTTTCTTCCTCAGATCCATCAGGAAGGCATCAATGCTTTTGTTCACCAAATGTACCCCATCATGCTTGTGTAGTTCGGGAGATGTCACAGTTATGGATGGGTGTTTGTATACTGATCATTCAGATGTCAACATCAGTTCCATCATGTAGACATTGATTAGCATCTGCACTCTTTCAGCTGTTTGCACTTCCATATATGGCACTGTATTATGTCTGACCAAATGATACTGGCAGCAGGCCACCATGAATGAAGTTTGGCCATTTTCTTTATTATTTCAAACTTTAAGTGGTCTAATGGTCTTGAGGTGATGTCATTGCCTCCATTATGCAGAACAACATCAGTGCCATGCCTTCATCCTGTTTAGTCTTCAGTAGTGGAATCAGATAATCCCAGTGCAATCCTCTTTTGCTCACCATCTCAACTTGCTCAGATTCCTCACTAAGTCACAAGTTCATTCCTGATATTGCTCTTGCTATAACCTCAGCATAATGGATATGTGAATGTCAGCAGATGAAGATGCACTATTCTGATGGTTCTATATCTAAAGAAAGAGCATCCAGCATTAGACTTATGAAGGTACAAAGAAATCACATCAAAACAGGGTGATGCCATCATGCAACACAGTTATTGCTATCCTTCAGTATCAAAACACCCATACATCTTACATATGAAGATCAGAGGTCTCATAGAATTCAATGTATACTGGCAGCAAATATCTTTATGCTCAGTGCTTGTTGCACAACATATGTAGGCACCAGGACATGAAACATAGTTGATGTGTATCTCTGCAGGTCTCCATTACAGGTTACACAACACTGACAGACAAGTAATGTACCAGGGAAGAGCAGAATAAAGTCCACTGGTCTACTTGTGCTGCAGTAACACGAGACCAAGTGACAGCCCCACCTGCCATGGCATGCATACCCACTGCATCAAGACAGACTCTCCGTAGGGGTATCCAGTGTTGGTGCTGTTCATCTCTGCCATTTTAAATTACAAGTCACACAACACAGACAGACAGACAGACAATGTACTGGCGAGGGGCAGAACAAAGGGCACCTCAACACTTGTAGAAAATAAAATGTAAACCAGTTAACACAGCTAAAGGGCAATGAAATATAAAATAAGAAATGTTATTCATAAAAATAGGTAAGCGCTTTCACGCCTATCTGGCACGTCATCAGACCGCACACACATCAAAAATACAAATATTTAAATAGTCAATCAGTGAGTTAATGCACATGATTTCAATATAGGTTTTAAAGGTACATCATTTAAAACCAGATCCTTATCAGCTTGCATTTCTAAAATCCATTTTATTTCCAGACATTCACTATGATTGGATACATCTCCACCTCTTCAAGCTAGTATGAAACAATTGTAAGACCAGGAAGACAAAAGAATGAACTCTACCAGCTGCATGTGTATGTTTCACTATTGCATTTGACACCTTCTCATTTTTAATGTCATAAAGATGTTCTAAGATACATTCTCTCAAAGTGTGATTGGTCTGCCAACATATATTACAAAAAGCTAAATATACTAAATCACTGCTCTTACAATTGGCATAAAAGTTAAATCTATATATACGACCAGTAGTAGAGTGGTTAAATGTGGATGTAGTATAAATATATCAACATATATTACTAGTTCTACTGGCAAAGGTGCCTAGCCTATTACAAACAGAGTGAGGTATCAATCTGTTAAACCTATGGCAAATCCTGCATTTAAGACAGGGACCATTCTTAAAACAGAACCTAGGTTGTTCACCTAACTGTTCTCTAAATCTATCATCAGCCATTAATTTCAGCCAGTTTTTGAGGGAACGTATCGTAGAACATCTTTATACATTAAAAAAGAGATGTCAAATACATTAGCGAAACATACACATGCAGCTGGCAGATGTCACACTCTTGCTTTCCTGGTCTTACAATTGTTTCATACTAGCTTGAGGGGTAGAGATATATCCAATCATGCTGAATGTCTGGAAATAAAATGGATTTTGGAATTGCAAGTTGATAAGGGTCTGGGTTTAAATGATGTTGGACCTTTAAAACCTATATTGAAATCACTTGCATTAACTCATTGAGTGACTATTTAAATGTTTGTATTTTTGATCTGTGTGGTCTGATGAAGTGCCAGATAGGCGTGAAAGCACTTAACTATTTTTATGATTAAAATTTCTTATTTTATATTTCATTGCCCTGTAACTGTGTTAACTTGCCTACATTTTATTTTCTACTTTGTTTTGTCTGCTGTGGACTGTTTTTTATACATTGTGGTTACAATGCTTTTGGAAAACCTCTCCACTTGTGCTGCAGTGGCACATGGGACCGAGCAACAAGCCCATGTGCCATAGCATGTACTGCCATTGGATTGAGACATAGTCTTCCTGGGGATACCTCGTGTTGGTGTGGTGTATGTCTGCAGTTCACTGCTACAGGTCACACACAAGTACAGAGGCACATGAATGTTGCAGTGGATTTCACATGGCCATTAGGCCAGTGGGAGCAGGGTTCTGTTATACAGCTGGGGTACACATAGCTGTTAGGCTAGTGGAGGCAGCAGTGCAATGTGGGTTACATGGCTGTAAAGATGCATGCATTACACATTGGTATGCATGGGTCTCAATGTGTGATCAGTATGCAGAAGCTGAGAAAAACCCATTGATGGAAAATGTGAAGAAGTTCTGCACACCTTTTTCTGCATTTCCTTTGCAGATGGTGAACATGTCATCCAATCAGTTTCATTAAACTGAGTTGGTCCACTAGGTCTTCTGCTATACCTGTAGAAGTATAAGTCCATTGATGGTACTCTTATGTACTTTGTTGCAATTGTTTTCTTTGGTCCAAGTAGACGTCTGCCATACCTGTAGAAACATATGGATGTTAAGTTGTTCAATCTCGCCTTTGTTCTGCTGGATGGGTTCGGAGCCGATCCTCGGCTCCAACTCGGCCACTTACTATAGCTCGAGAGCACTTTACTGGCTCGAAGCTACCCCTTATCCCAGAATGGCTAGTGCCAGCTACCCAGATCTCGTTTGCCGCTTTAGCTGTGAGGTTGTGATCAATACTGGCTCAGGCTTAGTATAACTTTTTTCTCTATTTAACTAAAATTATTTGCTTAAATTTTGATATATTTTTCTTTCTTATAGTAAGTTATAAGTTTCTTTTATTGTAAACCCCTTATCTCGTCCTTGTGGTGTTTTTTGTGTTGTGTTGGCTGTCGTCCCTTAGTTGCTAGGCCTTCTGTTATTCCCTGAACTCGTTTAACTTAGAGAGCCCCCCCCCCCCTTAAGGACAGCCATTTAAGGCTCTCCTTTAAGGTCCTTATTCATTTTTAGTTTACTATTGTAGTTTGTCTTTTTGGTAAAATGTCTAAGGAAGTTAAAACCTCTGGTTTTAAAAAGTGTGACTCATGCTGTCAGAAGATGTCTCTGACAGATGGGCACACTAGTTGTGTTTACTGCTTGGGGGCTCTGCACCTGCAGGACTCTTGTTCTGTTTGTCATGCCTTTAGTCCAAGGGTCCTGCAGGAGTGGAAAAACAAGCTTATCCTCTGTGGATTGTTAAAACAGGATTCTCCAGCTAAAGCATCTCAGCCAGTGAAACCTTTGAAACCTATCAAGCCATCAGCTCCATGTTCGGAACCGAACTGTGAGCTTGACAAACCAAGTGTGTCAGTGCCATCTGGCACCGACAAGACTACTCCTCCGTCGGCTCCAACTGTTACTTCAGAGCCATCTCGGAGCCACAAATGAGCTATGTCTCCTTCATTGGAGACGATTTGCTCAGTGCCACAATCACCCTTACTTCAAAGCAAGACCAGTCATCGCTCATCTTCCCACTCCTCTCGATCCTCGAGGTTATCAGATCAGGATGCGGAGAGAGTGGTCAGTAGGTTGCTGAAGTCACAGGCCCTTGCTAAAATGCTTTTGAGCCTGCCTCAACAGGCTTTGGCTCCATCTGCTTTGATTTCGATTCCCCCTCCGGCGATGCTTAGTTCAGAGCCGGAGTCCATGGACGCTCTGATAGTGTTTCCTTCGGCTCTGATGACATCCTCTTTGGCTCTGACATTGGCTCCGATTACCTCAGTTCTTCCACCCATCAAGGTATCTGGGCGCCGAAGCTCTCTTCGGCTCCAAGGGGGGAAGTGGCATTGGACCCTTGTCCGGCCCCGCTCTCCCTCTCAGAGCTTCGGCTCAGTTGAGCTCGGCTCACACATCGGCCGCGGAGCTGTCACCCTTGGCGCAAAGTGGGATTCCTGTCTCTTCAGAGCTGGAGCCCTCCTTGTGTCGAGACCGTGATGCCTTCGAGGTCATGCAGAGAGTGCTGTCCCCACAGACGGCCCCACTATCGGTTCCATCAGCTCCATCCCCCTCGTTGCCTGTGACAACCTCTGCTCCTCCTCCACTAAGGCGTTGGGAACCTATGCCCCAGGACACCCCATTGGGTGAACCCTTTTCTTCTGAAACCTCCACAGAGCATTCTGAGCAGGCTTTCTGGATGAAAAAGTGCAAGAGGAAGCACCAAGACTCCCCTGAGTCTGTCACCTCAGATACAGACCTGGATAAATCGGAGGTATCCCCAAGGTCTCCCTCTGAAGATGTTTCCTTTTCGGACATCCTTGAGATTCTCAGGCAAAGGTGCAGCTGGACCTTCCTAGCCCCCTCCGAGGACGAGTCTGTATACCTGGATACATTTGGTTTCCGAACTTCCACCTCCTGGGTGTCTCCGCCTTTTGATCCACTCATGTCTGTGGTGTCTCGAAAGGATTGGTCAGCTCCATATTCCATGGAACCTGTCCCGAGGAGACCCAATAAATTTATCACAACTCCCCAGGGCAAACAATTTTTGACTAAAGGAGTCCCAGTTGATGCCATGGTGGTAGCAGCAGCCACAAAGAGAGAGTTAGCTGAAACCTCCTCATCTGTCCATCCAACGAATAAAGACTCTCGTACAATGAACAGATCTTTCTCCCTTAGGTCCCTGAACTATCTTTCCCATTTTACTAGGCTTCAGAGGAATCTCCTAAAAGAGCCTTGAGATACCCTACAAGATCCCACAGCTGAGGGGGCTTCAGCCAAGGTAGCTACCCAGCTGGTGACTCTTAATTCAATAATCAACTTTTCCATGAGGCTTAGTTCATATGCAGCCGATGGAGCGAGTAGAGCTGCAGGAACAGGAGTGGCTCTTTGGAGACATTCTTGGCTGCGGCTGTGTCAGTTTCGGGTGTTCAAAGCATCAGAGCATCCTTCACCAATACCCCCTTTGACGGCTCCTCTCTCTTTGGACTTCAGGTGAAAGACACACTTATCAAGTGCCAGCAGGAAGGCAAGACGCTCTCTGATGTCGGAGTCTGTTTTTCCTCTCCTACCAGACCATACCCAAAGGGTCAGAAGGGTGGAAAGATGTGGTTTCAAAAATCCCATGGACCTTTGCCTGATGTACGTAGTGAATTTTCCCCCAGGGGCAGAGGGGGAAATAATAACAATGGCAAATGCCACCCTTGTGGCAGAGGGGGTCCACAAAATCAGGGCGGAACTAGGTCTTACCCCTTGTGTCTTGAGGCCCTCAGACTGTGCCAGTGGGCGATTTCCTCCCGTTTCCTGACAGCAACGCATATCCCTAGGACATCCAAAGTAATAGCGGACAGGCACAGCAAGGCTATCCTCATGCCTCACGAGTGGTCTCTGAAACAGGAAATTGTGGATCTTATTTTCTGCAAATTGGGCCAGTCTAGCTGTGATGTCTTTGCCTCTCCCCTCAACAACAAATGCAGCAGCTACTTCTCCCCTGTTCCTCCTCCAGGTCAGACACCCAGGGATGCTCTAGGCCATGATTGGCCTCAGGGACTCCTTTATGCATTTCCCCCCTTTCCCCTAATTCCAGAAGTCATTCAGAAAGCAAAATCGTTGGGTTGCAAAATGATCCTCATTGCCCCTATTGGCCTCGATAGATTTGGTTTCTGTTCCTGCACCCCCACCTTCTAGCCCAGCCTTGGATTCTGGACCCAGTACCAGACCTCTTGATTCATCAGTCAGGCGGGCTTCACCAATCCCTACAATCTCTCAAGCTCACAGCTTGGTTACTTCACTTCCAATTCTAGCCAGGCTCCCCGATATTTCCCCAGCAGTGCATGATATTATTGTTTCCTCCCATAAGACAAATACAAGGAAAGTCTATGCTAGCAAATGGAAAAGATTATCTTACTGGGCAGAATCCAGGAATTTAGATCCTTTTACAGCTCCTGTACACAAGATTTTGGATTTCTTAGCAGAACTGTTTCATTCTGGTGCAGCGGCTGCTACTGTCAGAGTACAACTAGCAGCCATTTCAAATTTTCATGTCGGCGTTTCTAATTCCAGCATAATGTCTCACAAACTCTGTAAGGCCTTCATGAGAGGTACATCTCTACTTAGACCCCCAGTGAAAGAGCCCCTTCCACCTTGGGATCTCAATTTGGTTCTGGCCTCCTTGATACTGCCACCCTTTGAACCAGCAGCATCATGTTCCTTGAAATTTCTCTCTTGAAAAACTCTCCTCTTAGGTGCTATTACTTCTGCCAGACGTGTTTCAGAACTTTATGCACTATGTGTTCGCCCTCCATACCTAGTTTTTCACAAAGACAGAGTTTTTTCTGAGAACCAACCCATCTTTTCTACCTAAAGTTTGTTCAGAACACAATTTGAATCAATTCATTGAACTTCCTGTCTTTTTCCCTAATCATTAAAACAAGGCAGAATACAGATTACACCAACTGGATGTTCATAGACAACTACATTTCTATCTCCATAGAACTAAAGAGATGAGAAAATCAGATCAGTTGTTCCTTTCATTTGCTAACAACAAACAAGGCCTTCCAGTTTCTAAAGTAACATTGTCAAAATGGTTAACAGACACCATAGCCCATATCTGTCATTTGCGACAAAAAGATCTCCCAGCAAAACCCAAAGGTCATTCAACTAGGTCAGTAGCTACTTCGGTAGCTTTTCAATCTAGATTGCACATACATTCAATTTGTGCAGTAGCTACTTGGACAGATCCTCAAACATTTATTTCTCATTACAAAGTAGATGTGGTCTCCTAGGGCAGGGTTTCCTTTGGTTCCATGGTTCTGAAGAGTCTGTTCCAATGAGTCACCCAGGATTGAGGTGCTAGGAACGCTGTCCCGTCCTGCAAGAATGAAGGTGAGATTGGACAACTTAACATAAAGAAGTTATGTACCTACCATAACGTTCCATGTTAGTTGTCCTTCATCTCACCTTCCTTCTTGCACCCTTCCCTCCTTCCCTCTTCCTTGAGGATTGAGAGGAGTCTCTCAATGGTTTCACTGGCTAATTTGTTTTGTTATTAGTTGCTTATCAAGCAAACCATGACAATTAACTGTATATCCAGGTTTATTTATGGATTATCTTCTATAATTATGTCTAGTGTGAGCTATCTCAAACGAGATCTGGGTAGCTGATGCTGGGCATTCTGGGATAAGGGTTAGCCTCGAGCAAGTAAAGAGCCCTCAAGCTATAGTAAGTGGCCGAGTCGGAGCCGAGGATCGGCTCTGAACCCATCCAGCAAGAAGGAAGGCGAGATGAAGGACAAAAACATGGAACGTTATGGTAGGTACATAACTTCTTTTTATTTATGCTGCTCTTTTGATGTTTGTCACTGCACCTTTTTCAACATCACTGTATATTTTCACCTGTGTGGAATCACTCCTAATTTTGCTAGAACTGTAGTAATCATGGTGAGTCACCTGACACTGTATAGGTTTGGTACAGTGCAAAATATTCACAGCACAAGTTCACACAACATTTCAGACATCCATGGGCTGGTCTGTCAATTTCTTCTGTATTAGACAGCCATGGCGTCCACCTTTCTGCATTTTTGTCAGAAAATGTGGTCCCCTTTGCAGTAGCATGTTCATTCCCCTAAATGGAGGATTATTTTTATGGCCCACCAGACATTCCCCTAAATGGAGGATTCTTTTTATGGCCCACCAGAGATCTACACAGATGCCGACTGAGAATTAGTGTTAACAACTGGTCACAGAACTCAGGTTAGGTTCGTTGGCAAAGGTTATCATACCGCGAATGTACCTGGTGATTGCAACTGTCATAAAACAGAAGGAATGTATTAGCAATAGCCACATCCCACAGGAAACAGAAGAAATATACCCACAGCTTTGAAGCTTTTCTTCAAGTGGTATACTGGGCACATAGCTGGTCTGCCACATCAGCACCTTTCATGAAATTGTTATAGCATGGCAAGAGTGATGGACAGGGAATCTGAACCCATGTGCCATCTTACTGCCTTCTACACAAAGTTACTCCTTGTTCAACTGGATCTGTGTTACTTGACAGCAAAAATACTGCCCTTTTGTCTTTCCATGCTTTTGCAAGCAAGTGTCTGCTCTACCACTGAATAAAGTCTTCACTCTTAATCTTCCTTGTATACATATTGTTGAGATCACATGACCACACTGCATGATTTTTGTGTATAGTCCCACAGCAGTAGAGTTCATGCTGTAATAATGCATTTGCCAAACCCACTGATGTGGAGAAATTATCGAAATATATATGGTGCTGTTTACCACACAGATCTTTTGTGAGATCCATCAGCACATGGTGCAAGTCCAACCTCATGTGTCCCTTCTTACTTTCTGGTGTAAATTTGCAAGATATTGACATACCCAAAGTGACCATCAACCAGCACCCACACTGTAATGCTACACTTCTGGGGGATTGGCTGGCAGGCATGTACTGCCAGAATCCCACCTGACCTCAAAATGCCACCACAGCTTCATCATCACTAACCACTCTATGAAGGTTACATTGCCATTTGAAAGCTTGTAGTAAGACATTCATTACTGGCTGTATGTTGTATAACTCGTCATGCCCTGGTTGACACCTGGGAGGGATGGACATGTTGTCACTAAGAATTACTGATAATTTTTTTCTAATCTTATACATGGCATAACCCTCACAATGGCTTATTTCCTGTTCATCTTGTGTGTTTCCCAGTACTTCTTGTACACTGAAAGTGCTTGGCGCTATGTAAAAAGAGCATGTACACAACCTTGTGTAAAACACAGATGGTATATAAAAATAGAGTACACAAGCTAGGTTAACACACTGATAATTCAATGATGCTCAGTAGGCTGACACAGTCAAATTAAATCGGGAATCCAAACTGGCTGTATGTGGCTCTTCTGCAGGTTTGTAATATCTTCAAGTATGTAAACATAAAGATGGGAAAGTGCATTGATAATTGAAAATTATGGCTGCTTTGTTGCAGATGAAGTTTGAGGAAAGGTTTGATATCTACACAATAATGGAATGGATAGCAAAGGTAAATATTTTTCATAGAATGGTGTAAAATGATGTCCTCTTCTGAATAACTGGTTTCAGCTGTAATATGACACCACACAGTATGAAGCTAGTCTCATAAGACAGGCAGGATAGGTTTGGCATGTAAAATACGTAATGGAACGCAAGCTCTTCTCCCCAGACAGACACCAGTACTCTAGACAGCAAGCTGCAGCCTAGAAACAGACCACCACCTTCTAGAGAGGAAACCCTCTCCCTAGACAGAAACCACCATTCCCTAGACAGCAGGACCTCAGCCTAGACACAGTCCACCATTCCCTAGACAGCAAGTCCTCAGCCTAGACACACACCACAACTCTTTAGACAGTAAGTCCTCAGCCTAGACAGAGACCACAACTCCTTAGACAGCAAGTCCTCACCCTAGACAGAGACCACCGCTCCTTAGACAGCAAGACCTGTCCCCAGACAGACACCACCACTCCCTATATAACAAGCTCTCTCCCTAGAGAGAGAGAGAGACCACTGCTCCCTAGATAGGAAGCCCTTAGCCTAGACAGACACTATCACTCCCTACACAGTGAATCCTCTCCATAGATAGAAACCATCACTCCTTAGACAGCAAGAGCTCCCCCACACAGAGGCCACCAATGCCTAGACAGCAAGCCCCTACCCAAACAGTGACCACTGCTCCCTAGATAGCAAGCCCTCTCCCCAGACAGAGACTACCACTCTTTAGACATACGCACACTCCACAATTCATACAACAAGCAGTGACATGCCACAAGTGTAATGTGAGATAATTGTTTCAGAAACTGTACAAAACAGAATCATTGTTTTGGCAACACTAAATCAAAGCACTATAAACATAAAGATATACTATGCAATTCATAAAGAATATGCATTACATATATATCAAGGTAATATCAACTATTTCTTTCAACTACTTTTCGGCTTCAGCGATAATAGCATGGCATGAGCTCTGGAATTCAAAGCTTGTCAAAACTAACTCCTTGGGTAGTTAGAGTAAGAAAAAAATAATTAGGACTTCTTCAGCCATAGTAGCATTGTAGCATGGCACTAGCTCTGGAATTCAAGTTAGTCATCAGAGGAGAAGCTAGATACATTTGGGACTTAAAACCATTAAAGACGTTTTCTGTCTGACATTAAATATTGTTAAGAGAATGAAGCCATAAAGTGTAACAAGACTGACTGAGTGTAAGCCTAATGGATTGACAAGTACATTTTTAATGCAGATTGTGCTTTACAGTATATGTATGCCACAAGTATAACTACAGTTTCTGTGGCCAATACAGCTAGGCAAAAAAGCAAAATCACTGGTGGTCAAAGGTAAAAAACACTAACTGGACAGAGACACCTCCCCAGGACAGCAACTGTGCTCCCCAGATGGAGTCACCTCTTCCTGGACAGCAGCTGCCCTCCCTACATGGATCCATGTTTCCCTATACAGAGCTACCTCTTTCCAAACAGCAACTGTGCTTCCCAGATGGCAACTGCACTCCCCAGACAAAGCCACCCCTCCCTGGACAGCAACTGTGCTCCCTAAACAGAGGCACCTCTTTCGGGACACAGCCACCTCTCCCTGGCAGCAACTGTGCTCCCCAGACAGAACCATATCTCCTTATACTGAGCCACCTCTCCCCAGACAGCAACTGCGCTTCCCAGATAACAAAATTATTAACTAAGCAATAATAATCACAGACATATACATTTCATAAATATATACAAATCATAAGTAATATATCATGTACATCATAAGACTTTGCATGCCTTGATAGGGCTACATAATAGTATTTTGCATTTCAACCACACTACAACAGCAGCAGCAGCAGCAACAATACTTTCTTGCCATGAGATCTGCCATTCTGACCTGGCATGAAAAAACAGCCATTTAACATAACCATAATTATTTTTCCAATAAATATATGTATAAGTCATAGAAAATGTATTATGTACATCCTAAGTGCTCTTGTGCTTGCCAGGATAGTCAATGTGAAGTTGTTCAATCTCGCCGTTTGTTCTTTACACATGGGTTCAGAGCCGATCCATCGGCTCCGAGTCGGCTGCTTTCCAAGCTCAAGATCTTTGAGTTAGCTCGAGGCACAGTCCCTATCCCATGATGCTCTCCTACCAACCCCAGATCTAGTTTGCTGCTGCAATGGATCACACGATCTTCAGAGGAAGCTCAGACCAGTAACCTCATTTTTGCTTCTGCAGTGTTAAGTCTGATATGGGTGACTCTGCTGTGGCCATTTTTGGTATGAAAATATAGCTAGCATTCATAATTGATTTATCAAACAAACATTTGGATCTTTGGAAGCTTGTACATGACAGAAACTGGTATAATGCTTTTAACTAGCACTCATGGCTTGTATATGTCACCCCAACAACTGTGTAACAGACTCCATTTTCTCCATTAGTAATGTAAATATGGAAAATGCCATACTTTCCATACAAACACCAATTAGAAAACTGCAGCACTGCATATCCTACAGTGACTGTTTTACTGTTCATGATAAGCAAGTAGATTCATAGGTTGTTACTAGGTAATAAGCACTAGGGCTTTTACAAGCCTAGCAGTGCATCCCAAACCATTTGGGTCCCAGGTATCATGAGCATGTGACGGAGGAACATGTTAGGTAGGTAGACAGTTAACTAAGGGATTTTGGGGTGGTGGTGTTAGGGGTGTTAGGATAATACTTTGCTTATTGATTGGCTTTACCCATAAGGGATATGGGGACAGACAGGCATTAGGGATGAACACTGTTTTACATGGATGGGTAGCCTATTCCTTAGTTTGGGGGGAACGTATGCTACACTGAAGTTTGAACCCACACATAGGTTCATAGGTATACACTAGGTTAATGACCACCAGGGCCTTTTTAAGCCTAGCCTTGAAATCCAACCCAGTTTTCTCCCCATGTATCATGGGTGTTTATTAGAAGGGGGTATTTTAGTTAGGAAGTTTCTAAAGCTTATATGGGGGAAGGAGGGTATATTAGTTTCAGCATTACTGTCTTCCTCTGTCTATCCAGAGACATGGGGACCAGACCCTAGGTTAATATTTCTGACTTTCCATCCATTATACAAGGTTACATTTAAATAGGGTTCGGGACTGACTCTGCTTCACACGGATGGGGAGCCTGTTTCAGCACAAGGGATCCTCTGAGACACATATCTGTCTCACCAGCATGTCTTATTTATGTCACAAGAAACATTTAAATCCTTGGATCTAGTGGTTCTGATGCTCTTAGTTTTGTGGATGTGCAAAAGGCCCATCAGAGCCAGATCAGAAGATGTCTTGTATGCCAGGCATAGACTGCATCTCAGTAACCCTGTAGGAGACATTGTATCGAGATAGAGCTTTAATGTGACCTGTATAGGACAATGTGTTTATACCCTGGATTCTGTTAGGAAGGAACCTCTGTGGGTATTCCAACTGTTGCATATGTCTGGTGAGGTACGTGCCGAAGGGGGCATTTTACTCAATAATGAGTCTGATAAGGCCCGAATAAAGTGGCACTATGACTTCCCTGGGTCTCGATGCCATGCCCTTACTCATAAGTTGGATGACATAGAATGATTTTCTTACTTCCTTGGCCACATGTTATTCAAAAGCCAAGTTACTGTCTATATATGTTCCCAGATCCCCGGACTACCAGGTCAATACTTAGGGGTGTCTTATCAATGGAGTAATTAGTCTGGGTGATAGTTTTCCCATGATGTCAGCTTTTACATGGTACCTTCATCAGTCATGGATGATTGCCCATTCATGAACTATTGCACTGAATATTATAATATTGTTAATGTTAATACAGGCTACCTTAAAGAAGTGGCTGGTCTTTGTCTTAACCTGTTGGGTCTAGCATTATTTTCCTGCAACATCCACCTCTTGTGTTTCCCACCACCAACCGTGGGTGTGACAGTATCACACCAGAATTGTACATAATGCCCTCATGTACAAAAAACTGCTCAGCTGATGATCAGACAATGTAAGCAGCCATGAACAACTGTATTAGCATATGTACTGTATTGCTCATCAGTCAAAACAGTGTGAAGAGATAAACTACACTTGCAAATCAACAAAAATCAATATCTGTTTAAAACTATTGTTACAATGACAGCCCAGTAAAAAAAAAAACATTAAAAGCCATTACTTTATTCTACATAATGAACACAAGCTCTATACAATAAATCAGTGGCTGTATATATAGAACAGACATGCCACAAAGAAAAAACACATCCAGATAGTTGCAAAACAAAAGTAGAGTTGCTATCATAACAAATATTTGCAGCAATAATAAGGCAAACAACCCATTGTAATCCACACTCAAGATGTGCATGCATCACACATCTCAACTGTCCACATTTTCACAGAATGTCCAGATGTTTGGCTCATATTTTTGGTCTGCTTCTCATAAAATGTATGGTTTTCTGGCAAATCACTGGGATGGTCTGAGGATTGAAGTCACTAAATAATGATATGCATTTGAGTTTCAGACTTCAAATCCTTCAGAAAATGTATGTTACAACAAATCCTGTTACTCTAGCAAACTTTTTAAGTTAATAAGAGCAGTATTTAAAATCTGTCCCTATTTTAGGGCCTTAGTCCCCCCATTTTGTCAGGCTTTGTCCAGATTTCTTGCACTAAGAGGTTGAAAGGTATGGCACACACACAAGTAGTGCATTGCAGCCATAAATGAAAGAATTTGTGTTCAACATTTATTTTTAAAGTAAAGTAGTAGTAATAAGAATGGGACTCTGCAACTTATTTCATCTACCAAAAAATAGCTGTGAGCAGAGTTACTGATAAAAATGCCCACCAAATGCAGCTACTTTGATTTTATATGCTTTCTATGTCTTTTTTTTTTCAAAACAGGTTTATTGTTTTAACATATAAGAGAAATATCATAACAATTTTATACAAGTAATTAAAAATAGGTATTATTATAATATTCAACAAAACAACTAAAGTATTTACAAAGGCATCCACTACAATCAGATCAATTAATTAAACTAAAATACCATGCTGTTGAAATTAAATTTTTTTTAACAAATTTTGTAAATTATCCCATACAATAAAATAAGATGTTTTTCTATTTGTTCTAGTCCTAATTGTGTTTATTTCCATATGGCACACTATATTCATAACATTTTTAAATTCATTGAACGAAGGAGGTGTATCTGAAATCCAATTTCTAGTTATTATTTTCCTAGCCACTGCTAGAATAGACCATAACAAGGGAAGCTTAACCTGTTTAACACTTTGAGGTACAGGTGTGTTGAATAATATAAGAGATTTAGAAATAATGAAATTATCTGTAAAAGAGCCTGCAAAAATTCATTAATTGACTTCCAGTATTCTTTCAATTTTATACAGTCATAAAACATATGAGCCCAGTCAGCATTAATTTCTACATTACATCTCTTACATAGATTATCTTTATTATTTATTTTATTCATCATCAAAGGTGTATAAAAGATCTATGTAAAATTTCCATGTATAAAGTCTCCAGACAATGGAAGACGTAGTTCTATAAGCAGATTCCAATATATATTGTTTATCTTGTTGATTTGGTGGGTCCCCATTAATAGAAGTGAAATAATTCCAGTATGTATCTACACTGTAAAAGTTTCTTGTCTGATAACTTTATGTATGTATGAAAGTTTACCTTTATCAGAAACTTTATGTTGTAAATTTAATATCAAGTAATCAATCAGTGTTGGAATAGATTCTTTAACAGTTATAGACATTAAATCTATTTTATTAATGAGATGTTGTCTAAAGGTCTGAACCTCTAACCAGCAAGTTTCTCTTAGATCAAATTCTTGTTTTAAGAAATCTAGATTTTTAACTTTATTATCAGATATCAACTGATACCAGTACTTTAGATCATTATCTATAGCTAAATGAGTTCCTTCAGAAGTAGATGACAAAAGCATACCCTGAGTATACATTATAGGAAATACAATAAAATTCCATTCCCTATACTTAGGGTGCATGAATATAAAGTTACGATAACTAATAATAATATTTAATGGGTAACAAACCATATGTTTAGGTGTAATAGGTGAAGTACAAAATTCCTTTAGTAACCATAACATGGAGTTATTTACAATCATATTTTTATGTGTTAAGGAGATTTTCATGGAGTGTATACTAATTAGCTCCCAATAATCTTTCCATTTTGTGACATATGACTGATCTATTAATAAAGTAATAACTTTTACAATAGAAGAGATAGTATATAAATTAAAGTCTGGAAAAGAAATACCCCATTGAGACCAGCTATTAGTATGTTTCTTTAATGCAATCCTAGGTCTATTAGGTGCCCATAAGAAATTTAACATTAGTGTGTTCAGTTTCTTGATAATTATTTTTGTAGGTGGAAGTATTATTGATTGTATTAAGTATAAAATCTTGGGGAATATTATCATTTTAATAATTGTAAGTCTCTCCTCCATAGTAAAAACATATTATTCCAGGTATTAAAAAGATTTTGTATATTAAGAAAACAGGTATTATAATTATTATATATAATAGATTTAATATCTTTAGATAGTATTATACCTAAATAAGTTATCTGACCTGAATTGGGTACATATTTAGTAAAATCACTAATGAGAATATTTTTTCGTGTATATATAGGTAGTATTTTAGTTTTTCTTCATTGAATATTAAACCAGAAATACTTTTAAAATTCATCATGTTATCAAATAGAGACTGTATAGAAGAATTAGATCCTGCTGATGTAATTAGAACATCATCTGCAAAAGTTGAATTTTGGATGTTGTATTTTCATCTATTTCAAAACCCTCTATGTCAGTACTGTTTCTGATCAAATTAGCCCAAGGCTGCATTACTAAAGTGAATAATAGTGGAGAAAGTGGACATCCTTGTTTTGTACCTTTAAGAATGGGTATTTTTTGTGAAACATATGTTCCTACCTTAATATAAGCCAACGTTCCTTTGTATAAATGTTCAATTAGATTTACAAATGCATCCGAGAAGTTTGTGCACTTCATTAAGGTAAACAGATAGTCCCAACTTACTGAATCAAATGCTGAACTTATATCAAGACTAATAAGTGTTAAATCTTTCTTTTTCCTATTTGCAAAATCTATTAATCTTAAAGTTCTTCTTATATTATCAAAAGTATTTCTATTTACAATGAAGCCTGTCTGATCTATATCTATAATGCCGGGAATGATTGTCTTCAATCTATCAGCAAAGATATTCATAAACATTTTATAATCAACATTAAGTAATGAGATGGGCCGATATGAAGAACATATAGTTGGATCTTTATTAGGTTTTAAAATTGGCGAAATAAATGTATATTGCCATGATGGGGGGGTTATTAACTCAGTTTGGGCCAAAATAAAAACCTTATGTATTAATGAATATGTATTTTTAGAAAGGATTTTATATATCTCTGGTATAATACCATCATTACCCGGTGCTTTGTTTGATTTAAGCTTATTTATTTGTGTAATAACTTCTGTATATGAAATACTCTTGTCTAATAGTTTAATCTGTTGTTTATTAAGCTTTTTATTCATATTTGTGGTTATAAACTCCTTTATTTTATCTTTAGGTTCCATGTTAATATTATTATGGTTAATTTTGTGAAAGTGATTTCTAAATTCATCTAGTATTTCTGGTATACTAGAAACATTCTTCTTTTCCTTAGAGAAAAGATTTCTTTGATATGGTTTTGTTTATTCAACCTTTTGTTTTATTTTTAAGTCTATGTAAGTATTTGGGGCTTATTGAATAAGACAAAACTTGTATTTCTCTAAAGATATTTTAACTTTATGAGTTAAAATTTCTTTGTATTTCTCATTTAGTTTGTTTATTTCTTCAATAACTTTCTTGTCCATAATATTTTCTTTATTATTATGTTTATGAGTCTAATTTACTTTGAATACCTAACAATTCCTTATCCCAAGATTTCCTTTTATTATTATACCATCTGATACTTTGTCCATATAGATATGATTTTAAGGCATCCCAAACATAAACAATGGAGACTTCAGGAGTGTTATTTATGTCTAAAATGTTTTACTTCTGAAAGTATATATTCTTTATAGTCTTTTAGTTGAGTTAAGTATGCTGGTATCCTTTTGATCTGAACATTATGAGTATTTTTTATCATGAATTCAAAAACAATTGAATTATGATCAGATATAGGACATGAAATGATTTTGGAATTAATTAAATCTGTTACCATCTGGTTAGAAATAAATACCCTATCTATTTTTGAATAAGTTTTGTATCTGTTAGAAAAAAAGGTGTATGGTATTGATTTTGAATCTATCTGATTATTAATATCATTCAAATGATAAGAATTAGCAAAATCCTTTAAATGTTTTGCATTAGATATAATTCTTCTCTTTCCTATAGTGGTAGTATCACTTTCATGTAGTATACAATTAAAGTCACCAGCTAAAATAATATCTCCTATAGAGAATGATATGATCTTATCAAGATGATGTTTCACTGTATTAATACCAATTCCAGGTATCCAATATACATTAATTAAAGTGTAAGTCTTCCCATTAATTTGTATTGTAACCATACAAAACATTCCTTTGTCATCCTGATAAGACTTAATGGTTTTAGGAATGGGCATACTTTTATTCCATAAAATAGCCACTCCTCTTTTTCTGAGTGTGCTCTGAACTAACCAATACTGTATATTTGTTTGTGGCTAGTTTATCAATATCTTTTTTCAAGAGATGGGTTTCTTGTAGGAAGACTAAGTTGGCCTTATGTAAATTAATGTATCTTATTAGGCTTGCCCTTTTACATGGATTATTCAATCCATTAATGTTTAAAGAAATTCCTTTTAAAGATGTCATTTGGCATTTTTAAAACTTAAGAATCTTATGATCAAAATAACAAATAAGATAAGTAATGTTACATCTCCTCCTTTAGGTGTACCTTTAAATATAGCTGTATTTATTGAATCTCTTATGGGATTTCGTATAGGATTCAATTTTGTTTGTAGTGACAATGAATGTACAAAATATATTGTGGATGTCAAAACTATATACAAATAACAATGAACAAGTGAAAATAATGTAAGGATTAAATCTTGCATCCAGCCTGGAGTTGTAAACTCCAATTTAGAGTAGTATTTACCACTCAAGTTAACCCCCTACCCTAAGCAGCAGTACGTCAGCTACCACCTTATCAATTTAATACTAGTTATATTTAACTGAAGTTAACAGTTTTCAATTCAATTATCTAGCAAGACAACACTACACATTTGGTAAAACAGCATCATATAAACTAAAATAAACCTTTTTTTTTTTTTTTTTTTTTAAAAACTGTTCATACTACTATATACATCCATGTAATATAAAACACTTGTATGCAAATAGCATTCAAATAATCTTGATGTTAGAAATCAAGAGGAGAGAAAAATAAGTTCTACCATTCATTTAAATCAAAAACTTTGGCTAATATGATTCAGACATTACATATATTAGGATGCATCTATTTTCTGTCATGTAAATACAGATGTTATGTGATCCTATCTCGCCTACATTCTGACTGATGGGTTCGGAGCCGATCCCTCGGCTCCGACTCGGCACGCTTATGCTATAGAGCGAGGCCTCTAATTGGCTGAGCTATCTTTATCCCAGGATGCACCACCACTAATCCCCCAGATCTCGTTTGCCGCTTACAGAGCTTGGACGTGGTCTCAACATTGGCTGGGCTAAGTACTATATATTAGGCTTTTTTCCTGTCAGTATTTGCTTCATTTAAACCCAAAAGCTGTTTTAACAGCTATTCTTTGTGTACAAGTGTTTTTTCTAAGATTTGGTAAAACTTTCATGTTTTTTTCCTGTCAGAGAAGGTTCCGTTTAAGTTAGAGGGGCCTTCCCCTGTGGTTACTACTTCTTTAGTGATTGTGTGTGGGTCAAGTACCCGTTTAAGTTAGAGGGTCTTGACCCTCCCTTTTTTCCCTTTCTCTTTCTCACAATCTTGTGTAAAAAAAAAAAAAAAAAAAAAAAAAAAGTTCTTTAGTTTAAATATTTACTAAGTTAGTGGCATACATAATTGTGTTCCTGTGTGTCAAACCCTTTAGTGTTTACTGTGGTTATCTGTTTTTTGTAGCCTGAGTATGTCTAAAGAGCATAAACCCTCCGGGTTTAAAAAGTGCACGAGGTGTGGCTTCAAAATGTCCATAACGGACGACCACTCCTCGTGCGTCTATTGTCTTGGTGCTAAACATCTGCAAGAATCGTGCAGTGTATGCCATGCGTTTTCCTCCAGAGTCCTCCAGGAGAGGAAAAACAAATTAATCCTCAAAGGATTAATCAAGCCTTCCTTCGAGGAGGCTTTATCTTCCTCTCCGTCACCTTCTAAAAAGAGGAAAGCGTTGGCTCCGACCAGTCAGTCGGAACCGACTGCTAAGAAAACTAAGCAGACTTCTCCATCGGCTCCACGGACTTCGGAGCCGAGGTCGGAACGGTCTGCCTCGATGCCTCCAGCCTCGACCCTCTGGTTTCGAGCCGAGGTCTGGAGCATCGAGGCGGGTCACCCTCATCGGCTCCACTGATATTGGAGCCGATAAGTCATCGGCTCAGACTCTTCCCCTCGGGCGAAGTCCTTATCGGCACCGAGGAAATTTCTGAAGGTTTCCTCGGGCCAATAATTGTTGAGTCATTTGAGCCGGTCCCCGAGCCCTTCGGAGCCGATGGAGAAATCGGTTCGGGCCCGATCGGTATCCTCGAGATCATCCAAGATGTCTGATTCGGACATCGACAGGGTGCTCCTTCGACTCTTCCAGTCTCCGGTGTTCCAAAAGATGGTTTCGGCTCCAGCCCATTTGGCTTCGGAGCCGATGGTCCACTCCCCTACTGTACTTCCTCCTCCGACAGCTTTGGCACCGTTGGAGCAGGTGCTGGTGGAACCAGTGGAGGTGTTAGGGTCAGGCCCGACCCTTGCTCCGACTCCGGCTCTTGGGTCGGAGTTCAGTGCACGGACTTCTTCCTTCGGCCCTGGGGGGGAGGCTTTGGGATTGATGCTTTCGGTTCCAAGTCTCCCTCTTGGTGCGTCGGCGGCAGGAGTACCGTCCACTGTCGTGGCCATGGAAGGGGGACCCTCCCAGGATTCTGGTGGTCCCGCCTTCAGGGCTATGAGGAGTGCTTTAGCCAAATCTTCCTTGGCTACCTCCACAGTTTCCCCAGCTCCTTCCCTACATTTGGAGACTGGGTCGTTGGCAGTCCCCTGTCCGTGAACAGCGGAGCCCCTGGGCCTCAGGTTACCCCCGCTGGGGTTTCTCCCCCTCCTGGAGGTCCTTCTGAAGCCTCTTCGGAAGAACCTCCCAGGAAGAGAACGTGCAAGAGGAAGCATGTTGACTCCCCTGACGAGTCTTTGACATCTGACACTGATCTCGATGATGCAGAGGGGTCCCCCAAGTCGTCCTCGGATGATGTCTCCTTTGCAGACATCCTGGAAGCCCTAAAACAACGAGGCGGCTGGCAGTCCAAACCTCCCTCTGCTGATGACTCGGTGTTCCTGAAGGCCTTCGGGGCTCAGCCCTCCGCCTCCTGGGTGTCTCCGCCCTTCAACGAGCTCTTGGATTTGATCTGTCGAAGGGCGTGGGAGCACCCAGACTCTGTGGAACCGGTGCCCGCTCATCCGAACAAATTTCTCTCGGCGCCCCCAGATAGAGAGTTCCTTACGAAAGATGTGGCTGTGGATGCTATGGTGGTGGCATCTGCTACCCAGCAAGATGTAGCAGAGGCTTCTACGTCCGTCCATCCTCCTAATAAGGAGTCTAGGAGCATGGATCGGTACGGTAAGCGCACCCTTAGTTCAGTGGCCTTTACTCTGAGGTCTTTGAACTACCTGACGCACTTTACAAGATTTCAGAGGGATCTGATCAAGGAGCTATCCGATACCCTCTTAGGTAACCTGCCTGAGGAGCTGGCCCAGACGGTTGGATCTCAGCTGGCTACAATGTCATCCATTTCAAACTCGTCCATGAGGCTCATTTCGTATGCGGCCGAAGGGGCGAGTAAGCGCAGTACAGGCATTGCTCTCGGAGACAAGCCTGGCTCCACCTGTGTCATTTCAAGGAGGCCTTTAAGTCCTCATTTGCCGGCCTTTGATGGGTCTTCCTGTTTGGACCCAAGGTAAAGACACACTTACCGCTGTGAACAGGAGGGTAAGACTCTGACTGCCGTAGGGGCATGATTTTCCACTCCCTTCGGCCTTATCCCAAGGCTAAAGAGGAGGAAAATGTGGTTCCGTAGATCTCAGAAGTCTTACCCCTCTCAGCAGGAAGGTTCCCCCTCCAGAGGCAGAGGAGGGGGAAATTCATCCGGAAGACGCCGTCCCAGAGGCGGCAGAGGCCCTCGCAACACTGGAGACCGCGAGTCCTTTCATGGCTATTCAGCTTTTCATAGTCCCTGAGGGATTGCCCGACTGTGCTGCTCCGAAGCCAGTCGGGGGTCATTTTTCGAAGCACCTGAAGGCCTGGGAAGGGATCACTCAGGACCGATGGGTGCTTCGAATTATCGCCGGAGGTTACTCCATCCCATTCTTTTGCCCCCCCCCCAGTCCAAAAAAATCCCGGACCCGCCACCCAGTCAATGGGATACCGCAGCCTCAGAAATTTCAAAGCTGCTGCAAAAAGGAGTCATCCAACCGGTCCCCGTAGACCAGATTGGATTAGGGACTTACTCAAGATTCTTTTTGGTGCCAAAAAAGACCGGGGACTTGAGGCCCATTTTGGACCTAAGCAACCTAAACCGTTCAGTCAAGAAGTCCAAGTTCCGAATGGTCACTCTACAAACCATTCTCCCATTGTTGGAGAAGGGTGTTTGGATGTGCTCCATAGATCTCAAGGACGCGTATTATCATATCAGAATACATCAAACGTCCAGGAGACATTTGCGCTTCAGCCTAGGAGGCAGTCATTTTCAGTTCCGTGCGCTGCCCTTTGGTCTCACCACAGCCCCCAGGGTGTTCACCAAATGCTTGGCAGTAGTGACTGCTCACCTGAGAAGTCTAGGATATCAGGTGTTTCCGTACCTAGACGACTGGCTCCTAACTGCCACCTCCAAGCATCTACTTCTATGGAGCCTGCAAGCCACAATATCTCTGGGCAATTCCCTTGGAATCACCTTCAATTGGCCAAAGTCTGTGTTGCGGCCATCTCAAAGAATAAGATTCATAGGGGTAGAGATAGATTCAAACCAGATGCGGGTCTATCTACCTGCAGACAGAATTCAAACCATTCAAAATCAAGTTCGAGCCTTACTCCCCAGGTCCAAAGCCCCAGCCAGAATGGTCCTACAGCTATTGGGATCCATGTCTGCCACAGTCCTGCTAGTTCCCTTGGCAAGGTTACACATGAGAATCCTCCAGTGGCTTCTTTCAACTCAGTGGTCCTTTCAGGAACTCCCTCTCAATCATCTCATATGGATCACAGAATCTTGCAAACGGGACCTTCGCTGGTGGCTAGTGTCCTCCAATTTGGATCAGGGACGACCCTTTGTTCTTCCTCCTCCGGCCACTTTGACCACGGACGCCTCCCAGATGGGGTGGGGGGGGGCATTCCCTGGGCAGGTCAGTCCAAGGCAAATGGCACCTGGAAGAGACCCCTCTT